>NW_022436947.1:47696963-47762855 GCF_009761245.1 Sapajus apella | reverse complement strand
ATATATTACATATAAAAATTATAATATACTGAATACCATAATATATTAAAAAACTGGAGAAAGCATAAGAAACCATATATATGGCTTATGCTTTCTCCAGTTTTTTAGTTGTCCTTTACTTTATTCAGGTTGTACTTAACAAACCAGAAATTTTAAGTTCGATTTAGCTGAATCTGTCTGTATTTTTCTTTATTTCTTACTTTGGAATTATGCTTAGAAAATCATTACCTGAAGATGATGAAACAATTTACCTGGATTTTCTTTTGGTATGATCACAGTTTTTGCTATTTATCCATTTAAAGTTCTGATTGGTGTAAGGGTTGTGTTGAATTTTTCTTGTCTCTTTCTTTCTTATCCTCTGGTTTGCTACTAACCTTTAGTCTTGCTGTCTTGTTTTGTTCTCTTAAAATTTTAAAAGATTATTCATGTGTTCCCTTGAAAAAAGTATTCCAAACACTCTCCATTGTTAAAAAAAAAAAAAAAAAAGTCTCCCAGAACCCTTTAACCATTCCTATTTTTCTATTCATATACTCAGTCTTATCTGTATAGAATCTTTCTACTCAAGATCAGCTGATATTATCACTGTTTCCCAAACATGACTTATTGCCTCTGTGCCTCTGATCATGCTGCTCTCCCCTGAAATTCTCTCTCCAAATCCAAGTCATGCTTTGCATTCCTCGAGGTACCTCCAGGAAGCCATAGCTGGAGCACACTGTCCATGGACCTTTATCCTTTTAAAAATACCTATGTCATTGGCATATTTGGTTCTTGTATGCTGACTAGTTTGTGTTATTTAATTTTCTACTTGTATAATAAATTGAGTGGGTCTGTGGTATCTACTTATGTATTTAAAGTTATAGACTTAAGGATTTCAGAGTTGGAAGAGACTCAAGATAGCTGTCACTTATTGTGTTATCTGACATTGAAACCTCGTCTATAATATTCTTGTTAAGTAGTCATTTAGCTTTTGTCTGATTACCTCCAATAATGGAGAACAAACTACATCCCATTACTGCCCATGCCATTCTAAGTCAAGCTCTAATGATTGTGTGTGTGTGTGTGTGTATTATAAACTCTCAAATATGTCTTTCACTCTTGGAGGAAGTTACTGAACAAACACTGAATGTGGGGTCTGGAATAACTGGTTTTGAATCTTGATTTCTCTCCCTAATAGTTACTTAATCTTGGGCAAAATATTCTACTTCCATTGGACATTAGTTTCCTCATTTGTAAAATAGGGACTGTAAAACCTACTTCATAATATTACAGTAAGAATAACATTAAATTAGAATTAAATTAATCAAATGAAGACATATATAAAAGTCCCCGGCATAGATCTCAGCACTAAGAAAATATTCAATAAATATTTGTTGAACTAGAATTTAACTTATCTTCCATAGCCATATAGACAAAATCAAATCTTACAGGTTAATATTATACACACTTTACTTAAGTCTTTTCTTTGTCAAATATTGTCCATTATTTGAGTTGTTTTCTGATATCATGATTTCCTGTCATAATTTCCACTGTAGCATCAATGCTACTGTGCCCCCAAGAGGGCCCCTGCCTCTTGCCGTCCCTTCTTCTGAGGGCAAGACTCCAAGAGAAATGTAGGGAATCTATGGGCGTTAGGGGAGTTTATCATATGCAAAAGAGATGGGGATTTAGAGAAAAAATTAATCTGGCCAGATAAAATGTATCTGGATGGCTTATTTTTAGAATGATAATTTTTTTTGTGCTGACTGTGTGTCATGCAGGTCCAAATGTTTGGTATATTTTCATATTTCATCCTCATAATGACTCCCTGAGTCATAGAGTCCATGACTTTATTATTGTCATTTTACAGCTAATGTTCAGGGACATGTGAGGACTCGCTCTGTCCTACAGTTAATAATAACTATGTGCCTCAGTATTAATAAGTATGTGCCTTAGTCCATATTCTGTTTCTGTAACAGAATTACTGAGGCTGGGTAATTTAAAAAGAGAATAATTTTATTTGGCTCACAGTTCTGGAGGCTGGGAGGTTCAAGAGCATAGTGCTGAGATCTGGCAAGGGCCTTGAGCTGCTTCAGTACATGGAGAAAGTATCCTACGTCAAGAGAAGAAGCAAGAGAAGGCTGAGGAAGCCGCTCACTTTTATGACAACCCACTCTCGTAATAACATGCCCCCTGCCCCTAGAACTAACTTACTCCCACTAGAATGACATTAATGAGGGTGGAGCCTCCATGACTCAGAAAACTCTTAAAGGTTATACCACCTCTTAATGCTGTTACATTAGTGACCAAAGTTCCAAATGAGTTTTGGAGGGGACAAACCACATTCATACCATACCAGTGAGGGACACAGGATTTCTGATAAACAGTGTCTGACACACAGTAAATACTGTATGTGTTAGCAATTGTTATTGATTCCTTGATTTTAGATTTTAGAAGGTCCTCTCCCAATTTTTTTTCTTTTGCCCACAGAGCTAGAGTTCTCATGTGTTTCTACTCCCAACCCCAAGAAAGCCAACAGACTCTGCAACTTACGCTCACCCCTTCTCTAACAGAGCCAACAGAACCTAGGTGGCGAAAATGCAATTTAAAAAATTCTATAATACTAAGTTGGCATTCAGGTTTTCATGCTTCATTCTTTTGCGTTGGTTAATATGAGTCTCTTTGGGAGATGGCTGTGCTCTCGGCATGATGACCAGTCAGGTCCCTGAGTTTATAAGGCACAGGACCAGACTTCCAGTTATGACAAATCCATCAGGTAAATGGGGGTTGGTCTGTTGGCTTTTCTACCTGGTGGAGACATAAAGACATTGCTATATGCCTAAGAAAGTACATTTGTAAGAATGTGCCTGTGAGCCTGTATTTTTTCCCAGATCTTGTTCAGATAATTTATAAGTAAAAATGATATTTTAGATAATTTATAAGTAAGAGTTATTGTCATTAAGATATTATTGCAGCTGAAAGCTTGTAAATCATCTGTTTTTCCCCTGGAAAGCTTTATTATATATTTTTAATTATAAGAGTAAAACATTTTCATATTTCATCCTCATAATGAAATCCTCATAAAAAACTATGGTTTTGATTTCTATTATCATTTCTTGTTCTTGAATGGAATCACACAATATGCAGTCTTGTGTGAGTGTCTTTTGTTGTTGTGTATGTGTGTTTTGTTGTTGTTCAATATAATCTTAAATAATGTAGCACACACTGGGAGTGCATACTTTTTTTTTGCTGAGTAATAATATGTTCATTCATTCTCCTTTTGATGAACATTTGGTTTGTTTTAATATATTGGCTATTATGAATAGTGTCCCTATACATTCTTGTAGCAGTCTCTTTGTAGATATGTGCTTTCATTTCATTTGCATAATTAGGAGAGAAATTGCTGTGTCACAGCATAGGCATATGTTTAACTTCGTAACAAACTGCTGGTTTCTTTCAATAATTGTACTATTTTACACTTCTAGCACCATATCTGAGAATTCCAGTTTAGATTGTCATTTTGGGGGAATATTTTCAATAGAAATAATATAAGTGTTTTTCTCGTGTGATAAAGTTTTATCTCAGCCTCATAATCTGAGTCTAACCATTTGGGTATGACTTAACATTTGATTTATACATAAAATCTAGTCATTGTTGTTTACCAGGCAATGATCCAGGTCTTTGGCATACAGCCTGGGATGGAATAACTAGAAGCCTACCTTAAAAAAATCTGAGTCACAATGGGTAGAAATAATAACGTACATTTAGGTAAGAAAGTGAATGATTTTAACAATTTCTAATAACCTAGTTCTTCTGTCTTATATAATCAGGAACAGAGCTTGCCTGCCAGCCATGGGTTTTCTTTTGTGACAGAAACAGCAAGCTGCTCCCCACAGTCATTTCCCCATTCTTTGTAGAAGGACACAGGATGCCCAGAGTTTAGATAACACTCTTCATCTTTCTTAGCAGGTAGGATGTGGGCAAGTGACTTACTTCTGGCCAATGAATAAAAGGAGAAACATCTTTTGGCAGTGGACCGGATACTTAGCTATTACCATTTCACTCCAAGTCTTCTCTACTCTGCAGTGTAATAATGTAGTTTGGACTCTGCAAACTACATTTCCCAGCATCCTTTTTCTGTTAGGTTCAGCCAGTAGCTGGCCCCTACCGGAAAATTGGAAGTTAGGCAGAGGAGAGAAGGGATTTTCATCCTGTTTGCTTGTTATTCTCGTCAGTAGATGCTAGCATGAGCATTTTGTTTCAGGCTGCTGCTTCTTTTGGCACTTGCATAATTAGCCTCATTTGTTTTCTCAGGAGTACCTGGAGTAGCCAGGTCCCACCTTTTTAGAGCTTCTAAGTTTTGATAATCTAAACTCTTCTTTTCTCTCCTGGCCTAAGGGATTTTAGCTGTACTTATCTCTGGGTTACCTTCCTGTTTCTATTTTGCTCTTTCAGGTCACCAATACTTGTATAAACAGTTTCTTGTATTTAATCCCCACTGCTGAAATACTATAGTGCTTGTTTTCTTGACAGGTCCTAATGCATAGTAATGAGAGTGGTCCCAGAAAGCAAATCAACAGATGGAATTCTAGAATTGGTTCAGTTATGTTCTTAGCCTTAAATACACTGCTCAACCATTTGCTGATAAAAAATGAGTTATTAATAATCCATGATGTATATTGATATCATAATTAATAAAATGATCTTTTATGGCTGATTGTGATGAGGTGTTTACTGAAGCAAATGCCTTAGAGACCAAGTGGCAGAGTCATATCTTTTTGGTAGTAATGAAAACCACAAAAATAGAAGTTAGGGTAACTGCTTTTAACTGCACTGGAGAGCTTAAAGAGAAAGGTGACAAGTTCAGGTAAATCCATAACTTACATTGATATCATAATTAATGAAATGATCTCTTGTGGCTGATTGTGATGAAGTGTTTACTGAAGCAAATGCCTTAGGGACCAAGTGGCATAGTCATATCTTTTTGGTAGTAATGAAAACCACAAAAACTAGAAGTTAGGTAACTGCTTTTAACTGCACTGGAGAGCTTACAGAGAAAAGGTGACAAGTTCAGGTCTTTAAACTCTCAACTAACGGCATTGATGGAGAACCACAGTGTTTCTATAGCAGCCATAAAAGAACTTTTTACTTTTTGTAGCCACTGAAATGACTTTGCAGGTCAGCCCAGAACTTAATTGTGTAGGCTGCAGAATTACAAGTTGAGCTTACAGACTTGACAATCTGTTACATGAATTTAGGACATTGATTGGGAAGGAGTGAGACTTGGAATGGGGTATCAAGTGGACTCCAGCCTTAGAGTCTTGAACCCCTGAATTTTTCTGAACCTCCCTTTCAGTAGAATCAGCTCTTCCTATTGTATTTGTGAATACTGGCCTTCCCTTATTTGAAGATCTTATAATAAACTTGCAGGAGGCAGTTGCTTTGTAATGTAATGCTTAGTCTTGTGAAGATCTACCAGCACCATCTCCTGTGGCCTGGTGTTCCATAACCTGAGTCAGATTAAATACCAGGTATGATGTAGGAGGGCACAATCTATACACAAAATAACTGCAAGATTTTGCTAATATATATGTTGGAAGAAGCCTGTGGAATTTATATGGGGATGGATTTTCTGATTGTTAGATGAAGGTAGTTAAAATATATTGCATTAGGCTAAATGTATTGATAAGAATTCATAAGGAGTCTGGATTTAATGTATTAGCTTGAGTAGCTACAAGTAGCTATAACGGTTTTTTTGGTTGATTGACTAAAATCTGGACTCAGTGATGGTCTGTATTCAATGAGGTTAAGATGGTAAAGATTTTGAACATAATATTGAGGAAGGAATTCAAGGGTATAAGGAGGTAGGAACGTTGGAGTGTCTTAATCATAAGAAATCTTGCTCTACCCTATCCCTGGTCAATAAATAAAAGGAGATACACCTTTTTGCAGTTTACCCATTACTTAGCTATTACCATTTAGAGAAATAACACTAGAGGGTGCTTAGCAATTACTCCCTTTACTAACGCATTGAAAAGTATATTAGTGAGAGGGGTTCCAGCCTCCATGAAAATAACTGTGGTGGCTGTTCTTTGGAGGCTAGAGATGATAGCGAGAGATGCTGCCATTGAAATAATGGGGATGATGGTATCCCAGAAAGGTAGAGGGTAGGTAGCAGTACCTAACCACCAGAGATAAGGTAGCTCAATTGTTACAGTTGGCAGGAGAAATAAAGTAGAATCAGAATGCTTTGATTTAAGTTTATTCAGGAAGACGCTGAGAAGCCCCAAATTTAAGTTTGTTGGTAGAACCAGCACCCAATCTCTTAACTTCCAAGCTGAGACTCCCCTTCATTGGTCTATACTTTACTTGGGTTAGAATCCATCAGATTGCCTTTGTCTGTACTTCTATTTTCAAGGCCACATTGATTTTACACATTTATATTCATGCATACTTATTCTTTCTCTCACACATGATCCATGGATAGAAAATAATGGGACAATATTATAACATACAAAAACAAAAATTGCAATCCATTATGGTAACTACATTTATGCTGCTTTCAAGCTACAATGGCAGAGTAGAGGAGTTGCAACAGAGTCTTGCGACTTATAAACCCTAAAATGTTTACTACCTGGCTTGACATAGAAAAACTTTGCCTGTTGCTGTTCTGAAAAATAAAAACACTACACATAAAGCTTAAGTTCCCTGAGCTCAGTCCTCTTTTTGTCAGTATAAATTCTATAATATATGGTTTTACCTTTGTAGATTACCTGTAGATTTGAATAATCTACAATTTCTCTAGTTGTAGGGAAGATGCGCAAATTTCCCAAAAGATTGGAATGACTCTCCTCAGGAGGTGGCTCCTTGCTTGGCCTCCCTTTTCAAAGGTATAGTTTTTTTCCTTTTTATTTTTACAAATTTGTGGGGTACATGTGCAATTTTGTAACATGCATAGATTGCATATTGGTCAAGTCAGGGCTTTTATTTATCGCCCAAATAATGTACATTTTACTCATTAATCAATTTCTCATCATCCTCTGACCACTCACTCCCTCATCCTTCTGAGTCTCCATTATTCATCATTCTACTCTCCATGTTTGTGTGAACACATTTTTTAGCATCCATTTATAAGAACTGGTGATATTTATGTTTGAGTGCCTGGCTTGTTTTACTTAAGGTAATGACCTCCAGTTCCATCCATATTGCTGTAAAAGACATAATTTCATGGTTTTTTATGGCTAAATAGAATTCCATCGCATTTTTTTCATCCATCTATTTGTTGATGGACACTTAGTTTGATTCTGTATCTTTGCGGTTGTGAATAGTGCTGCGATAAACATACGAGTTCAAGTATCTTTTTTGACATGTTGATTTCTTTTGGGTAGATACGCAGTGGTGAGGACTGCTGAGTTGAATGGTAGTTCTGTCTTTAGTTCTTTGAGAAATCTCTTTACTGTTTTCCATAGAGATTTCACTAATTTACATTCCCACCAGCAGTGTATTATAAGAGTTCCGTTTCCTCTGTATCTTCCTCAAAGGTGTACTTTTAAGAGTATAATTACTGCAGAGAACTTTTACAGGTCACTGACACAAGGCATAGTTACCTCTTGACAATTAATTAAGATGTAACCAATATGTGGAAGCTAAAAAACTTGATCTCATAGAATTAGAGAGTAGAATAGTTACTAGAGGCAGGGGAAGGACAGGAGTTTGGGGGAGTAGCCAAAGGTTGATTCACAGATGCAAAAGTCCAGCTAGGTAGGAGGAAGCACAATAGATTGGCTATAGTTATCAACTTTTTTTTTGTATATTTTCAAATAACTAGAGGAGTGGATTTGAATGTTCTCAACATAAATAAGTCATAAATGTTTAAAGTGATGGATATGCTAATTACCTTGATTTGATCATTATGCATTCATTATACATGTGTATCAAAATATCACACTGTACCTAAGAATATGAACAATCATGTGTCAACTAAAAATAATTGTGAAAACAAACAAAAAAAAGTTCTTAGAGTTTTGTTGTTGAGCATAGAAAACTAAATTTTCTTTTTCTTTAGAGACAGGGTCTTTCCACGTTCTTAGGCTGGATTTGAATTCCAGGTCTCAAAGTAACCTTTTGTCTCAGGCTTTTAAGTAGGTTGGACTACAGGCATGTACCATCATACCTGGCCTAAAATTTTGTATATTAAAAAAAGATGTAACTTTACTTTTCAATTGCTAACCTTCACTATGTTATAAAAACTCTTCCTCCACTAAAAAAATTAGTCAAGGAAGACCTTAATATTTAAAGACCTATTAATTTGTCAAATTTAAGAGTAATGCACATTCAAAGAACACAGAGAAATGGACAACATGCATAAGAAAAAATGTTCAACATCACTAATCATCAGAGAAATACAAATCAAAACCACGAGGAGATATCACCTCATATCCATTAGTATGGTCATTGTTAACAAAAAAAAACTCACAAAAGACAACAAGCGTTGAGGAGGATATGGAGAAACTGAAACCCTTGCACATGGTTAGTGTGAATGCAAAATGGTGTAGGTGCCATGATACTATGGAGAACAGTATGGAGATTCCCTTCATAATTAAAAATAGAACTACCATATAATCCAGGATTCCTAGATCTGGATATTTATCCAAAAGAATTGAAATCAGGATCTTGAAGAGATATTTGCACTCTCATGTTCATTGCAGCACTATTCACAATAGCCAAGATGTGAAAATAATCAAAATGTTCATTGACAGATGGATATATAAAGAAAATGTGGTATATGTACATAATGAAATATTATGCAGCCTTACTAAACAAGGAAATTCTGAAATATGTGATGGCATGGAATAATCTAGAGGACATTATGCTAATTAAATGAGACAGAGACAGAAGGACAAATACTGAATGATCTCACTTACATAAGGTATCTAAAATAATTAAATTTGTAGAATCAAAGAGTGGAATAGTGTAAGTTGGGTTGAGAAGAAGGGAGAATGGGGAGTCACTAGTCAACAAGCATAAAGTTTCAGTCAAGCAAAATAAATAAGCTCTAGAGATCTGCTATACATCATTGTACCTATGCTAACAATAATGTACAGTATAATTAAAAATTTGTTGAGAGAGTAGACCTGATATTAACTGCTCTTATCACAGAATAATTTTAAAAGTAGTGCACATTCATTATATAAAATTAAGATATAAAAAACTAAGAAGAAGAAAAAATTATAACTCTTTAACTTCATCACCTAAAGACAGCCATTGTTAACAATTTGGTTTCATTCTTAGCATTAATTCTAATTTTTAAAATTCTAAATAAATAAAATTGATCCATTCACCTTTTTAAAATTATTTCTAGTTTAGCCTCTAATGTACTATTTATACTGTATTTAGTCAAGAAAGAATTACTTGCCATCTACATCTTTTTCTGGTATGAAATGTAAGGTTGTATGTATTTTCCAAAAATCAGTAAACATATTCATATCTAGGACAGGCCATGACTTCCTAAATTACTAAAGTCATCCTGGAAATGAAGGTGTTTTGAAATTATTGGTATTTTTCATTATCCCACAAGTCTGGATGTTTACTACTGTGTTTCTTTTTTATTATTCATGTTTTAAAAACCTCTCAGGAAAACAGAAACATAAAAACCTCCTAGAATCCTTCTCTATTTCAGCGCCTCAGTCACCCCATGCCCTTGTCTAGCTCTTACGTTCTCTACAGAACTGCATCCTGGCTTCTTAATCCACTGAAGAGGAAATGCCATATTTGAATTCCTCCTGATGGACATAACAAGTGAAAATGTGCCCATCTTAAGACAGATTTCCAAAGCCTTTTCTCACATGATTAAACAAATATAGTGATTGAATAATAGTTTGATTCTTACTTTGGTCTTGCTTCCCTCTCCCAATATTATGTTTACATTTTAAAAGAGGCCTTCAATGACTATTGTCTTACTTCCCTATTTCTGCTGTAACAAATTACCACAAAATTTGTGGTTTAAACCCACACAAATCTATTATCTTACAATTCTGGAGGCGGGGCATCCAAATGGGTCTCACTAGGCTAAAATCAGGGGCTGACAGGGCTATGCTCCTTTCTGGAGGCCCCAAGGAAGCCTCTGTTTTCTTGTCTTTTCCAGTTTTTAAGGGTCTCCCACCTCCCTCTTCCATCTTCAGAACCAGCAATGTCCCTCTAAGTCTTTCTCACATCACATCACTTTAACTCTGACTCTTCTGCTTCCCTCTTACACATTTAAGTTTTCTTATGATTACATTGGGCCTTTGGATAATTCACGATAATTTCTCCTTTCTCCCTGTTGCACAGGTCTTAACTCAATCACATCTGCAATGTCCCTTTTGGCAGGTAAAGTATCATATTCATAAATTCTGGGGATTAGGATATGGATATCTTTAGTGGGGAGGGGTGCATTATTCTTAAATATGTTAACTCAGAACAGTGGATAGTATCTGAAATGAGAAAGAATCATTAGGGAGATACCATTTTCCTTCTGCTATTTCTCAATCATGCTAGTTTACTACTTTAGCTGTTAGAGTAATAAAATACCTTTCAGGAGTAAAATGACTATTCTTGCACACTCTTTTTCAGGGCTGCTCCAGGGAAAAATTGTGAAGCAGGATTTTGTTGGGCCAGTCAAATTTTTCCCTGCTCCTACTTCTTTCTCAGAACTCTGCTCACTTCTCTTCCAGTCTTATACTAATCCTGATAAGGTACTTTTGTAATAAGAACTAAAGAAATAACTCTTCTGAGGGTATTTTCATGTAATCAGAATGCTTCGAAAAGCAAAAGACTTCAAGACACAGACTGGAACTATAAATTACAAAATAATCAGGAATTAACCAGTAACTTATATTAAGTATTTCTTCATTATATGCTCTGCTAGTTAGGGAGGGAGGGATCCAAAGATAAGTGAGGTTCTGACATGTAAACTGTCAGGTAGTAAGGTAGTTCATGATACTTGACAGAATAATTAACATAAGCCACTATGAGAAACAGCTTGCAAGTTGCAGCGGCTTAATACAGAAATGTTTTATTTCTTACTGATGTCACAAACCAAAAGAGATCTGGTGGCTCTCCTAGGGGTTTTCTTCCCCAGTGTTGCATCAGAGACCCAGGTTCCTTCCATTGGGAGCTTCTATTTTCTAGGAAAACTTCCATATTCCCACCCCAGGTGCCCTCTGTTTGACCAGCTGACAAGCAAAGAGCGTGGAAGACCACATGGGATGTTTTAGGGGTCAGGCCAGAAAGTAAGGTATGTCACCACCCTACATTTCATTGGCCAAACTAGTTACGTGGCCTGACCTAGATTCCAAAGTTGGGGAATGTGACCTTCCTATTGTCTATGTCACATTCTTTAAAAGGAATCTGTCAGTCAACAAGATTTATTGATGATCAGCTTGGTGCATATAATTGTATTAGACACTGTGAAAGTAAAAAGAGAGTTAAACGTTCACATGCACAGATAGAGAAAATGGATTAAGGTAGGAAGTCTCGATTCATTCTGGTTAAGGCATTCGGGTCTCATTTAACCTTAGGAATAATGTATACATTATGGTATGTGTCATAACATGTTTTCTGGGTTCAAATGTATGCCCAGATTCCTCATAGACAATTGCAGACAGTCCTCCATGTTCAACAGCTGAAACAACAGAAGGAGGAGGGCCTCAACAGTGTAGGAAATTGAATATACCAATAACAGGTTAATTATTTTCATAAGCATAAAAACAGACTAAATGTTAACCAGTCAGAGGCAACTTAAAGGAGGATAGGATTAGGAATTTGGGATCTGGGATCTGGGTCATAAGAAAATTACGTAAAAGAACAGGAAACAAATGACAGGACATGTTGGTTGTCATCAAATTGGCAAAGAACTTACATAAAATAAAGAGGAAAATAAACCAGTGAGAATATTAAATACATAGTGACAGAATAGCTAGGGAAAAGCAAACATAAGTTAGAATTATCATGACCTCTTTTTGGTCACAAAAGACTTATAAATATATATGTTTTCAACAGATTTGGTGACCTCATAATTATGGAATGGGGGCAAATTAAGCAGCTGCTTGCCTTCTGAGGTTCAATTTTGCCCCTCCTCACTCTTAATTTTAAATGATTCAGATGATCTTGTAGCACAAAAATAGTCATAGGGAACTGATATTTGCTGAATGCTTATTATATGTTGGGTACCACACAGGAATTTAACCAAAAAAAATATGTTTACTATTTTAATTCTCAGGAGGATGTTCTGAGGCAGGCATGCTAATTTCTGTTTTAACAGAAGGGAAAACTGAGGCTCAGTGAAGTTGTGTGACTTGATGAAGGACACATTAATATGGTGGAACTGTATGTAGAAACCAGGTCTTTGAACATGGTTCATTGCTTTACATAATAATTCTGATATTAATATAATTGATGATTGTATCCTCTGGTCAATATATTGAGCATTTTATAAGGCATGTAAGGCAAACTAAAATATTGCTTACTTGAACTCTGAAAAAAGGTAAAAGAAAGGTGAAGTTGAAATATTGAAATGTATTGATTTTGGCACCAGAGAAAAAAATGTATACTTCTCTCATTCTGCTGTTCACATTTTATTCTCTTTTTCTTCCTTTCTAATTTATACCTTGCCAATTTCTAAAAAAGATGTGATGAAAGCTCCTTGGCTGACTCCCAGAAAATTTATAATGTAGTAAAATTATTTTCAGATTTCAACCTAAATAAATTGCTTGCCTTCAGATTGTAAAGAATCAACAGTATTGACAACTTAGAAAACAATCCACATAGGTGGTATGTATTTGTGCTTTATATGAATAGAACTATATTATGTGCATTTTGTATAACTTGCTTTTTTGTTTAAAACTATATCCTTTGGAGTCATCTATGTTGCTTTATGTAGCTGTAGTTCTTTAATTTTTACTATTGTATGTTTTTATGGTCCTAATAAAAAACACATAATTTTTTTTTCTTTTCTTTTTTTTTTTTTTTTTTTTTTTTTTGTTATTTAGTCTTTATTTCATAGTCATAAACTTAACCCAACTCTGCAATCCAGCTAGGCAGGGAAGGGAACAAGGAAAACATGGAACCCAAAGGGACCTGCAGTGAGAGCACAGATTTTAGGATACTGAGAGCAAATGGGGTGGAGGGGTGCTCTCCTGAGCTACAGAAGGAATGGTCTGGTGGTTAAGATAAAACACAAGTCAAACTTATTAAAGTTGTCCACAGTCAGCAATGGTGATCTTGCTGGTCTTGCCATTCCTGGACCCAAAGCGCTCCATGGCTTCCACAATATTCATGCCTTCTTTCACCTTGCCAAAGACCACATGCTTTCCATCCAACCACTGTCTTGACAGTGCAGATGAAAAACTGGGAACCGTTTGTGTTGGGTCCAGCATTTGCCATGGACAAGATGCCGGGACCTGTATGCTTTAGGATGAAGTTCTCATCATCAAATTTCTCCCCGTAGATGGACTTGCCACCAGTGCCATTATGGCGTGTGAAGTCACCACCCTGACACATAAACCCTGGAATAATTCTGTGAAAGCAGGAACCCTTATAACCAAATCCTTTCTCTCCAGTGCTCAGAGCACGAAAGTTTTCTGCTGTCTTTGGAAGCTTGTCTGCAAACAGCTCGAAAGAGACGCGGCCCAAGGGCTTGCCGTGACTGCAATGTCAAAGAACACGGTGGGGTTGACCATGGCTGATACTAGAAGGCTCCAGGCGGCGGCGGTGTCTGCAAAGCCATAATTTTTTTTTTCACGTACTCTGTAATATATAGTTGCATGACTTATGTAACCAAAAAGCCACTCTCCATTCTTAGATTACATTTAATAATATTTTATTATATGGTTATGATTAAACATCTTTTAATTTGAAATTAAATTGTGTTCAGGTGGATTAATTTTATTTTTTCCTAGAGTGCTTTCTAAAAACACAAAAGATGGATTAATCCAGATCTGTGAGCAGGAAGCAGGAAAGGTATAAAAGTGAGAAATCTGAGGCAGGGAGACCAGTTAGAACTTTATCACAAGTTCAAGAAAAGGTAACATAGGAATAAAAAGGACAAAAATGTGAGAAACTTTGGAGAGGAAGAACTTACTGTATTTAGTGAACAATTGAATATGGAAAGCAAGGTAAGTTAAATGTAAGTATTACTACAAGTTTTGAGCTGGATGACTCTGGGTTTAGGAAATAGATTACTTCAACTTTAAATTTATTAAAATTAATGTGGTTACAGGACATTGAAGTAGAGATTTAGGAAGTATTTGTATGTAGTTAACAAGTTAAATCTGTTAAAGGAATTGAAAAAAAAACTTTGCTGATTTCTCAATTCTTATTGTTTTATAAGAACTCTTTACATATGCTGGGCCAGGCACGGTGGTACATGCCTGTAATCCTAGCTACTTGGGAGGCTGAGACATGACAATCACTTGAATCCAAGAGGTGGAGTTTGCAGAGAGCCGAGATTGCGCCACTTCACTCCAGCCTGGGAGTGAATAGAGTGAGACTCTGTCTCAATAAATAAATAAATAAATAACAAAAAAAAGAAAGAACTCTACGTATTCTGGATACAAATCCTTCTCCCAGGAATATCTTCTGATTTGTTTCTTTGTGTTTGTTCACATTTAATATTTTTATTGGTGTCTTTTGAGGATCAAAAGTTCTTAATTTTTATATAGTCCATTTTATCAATAATTTCCTTTATGTTTGTTCATTTTATTTAGGAAATATTTCCGTAGTGAGGCCACTGAAAATATTTTCCTAGATTGTATTCTAGTTGTAGCTATTTTGCAATCACATATAGATTATTAATTCAACTGAAATTGATTGTTGTTTATGGTATTAGTTAGAGACACAATATCATTTGTTCCCCTTATAGATGCCCAATGGTCCCTTCCACAAATTTCTAGTACCACTTTGGTAATAAGTAACAAATGTATGAGTCTGTTTCTAAAGTCTTTATTCCATTTCTCTAATTATCAATCCATGTCAGTAGTACTTGATTTTAATTTCTTTTACTTTATAATAAATCTCGAAATCTAATAAGGAAAATCCACAAAGCCTTATTTTCTTCTTCCTCAATAGAAGAGTGTCTTAACAATTTTTTGACCTTTGAACCTAAATATACATTTTAGACTCAACATATTAATTTGTACACACACATACATAGGATAAAAAAACTGTTGAAGTTTTATTGGCACTGCATTGAATTTACATGTTAATTATAGAACTGGCATCTTTATGACATTGAGTCCTTTAGTTCGTGAGCATTGTATACCTCTATTTATTTAGGCCTTCTTTAATGTACGGAATTTCAGTTACAGTTTTATATTTTTTTTTGTCAGTAATGGTTTGGCAGAGTTTTATTATATTTATTTCTGAGTATTTTATAGATTTTTTAGTTTGAAAAGCTTCCTGTCCAACTCTGTATTGTTGGTATACAGAAATGCAATAGATTTTTACATGTTGATTTTTATATTCTGCAAACTTAGTAAACTGGTAAAAATGGTTTTATAAACAGGAGTTCCCCTGCACAACATCTCTTCTTTTGTCTTCTCTTAATTCTAAAAATCATCTGTAGATCCTGTTGGAATTTTTTTTAATAACATAATAATTTCACTTGCAAATAATGATAATTTAATTTATTCCCTTCTATTCTTTCTACTTTTATTTCCTCTTATCCCCTTTTGGTGTTGGCTAATAACACTAATTCAAGGTTGAAAAAATGGTTATTCTGATAATTTTTATGATCTGAAAAGGAATATTTTTACTCTGAAGTGCAATGTTCACTGGTAGTTATATTTGCAGATCCTCCTTATCAGGTAAGTAAATTTATTTAATTAAAAAAAAAAAATCAACCCTGAATTCTTGGCCTAGACCACAGGAAAAAGACAAAAAATGGAAAAAAAGAATCTATTGAGTTTTGGGTTTTCATTATTATTGATATGGTTGGGTTGTATGCTCACCCAAATCTCATCTGGAATTCCCACATGTTGTGGGAGGGTCCCAGTGGGAGGTAACTGATTCATGGGGGCAAGTCTTTCCTGTGCTGTTCTCATGATAGTGAATAAGTATCATGAAATCTAATGGTTTTATAAACAGGAGTTCCCCTGCACACGCTCTCTTCTTTTGTCTGCCAACATGTGAGATGTGCCTTTCGCCTTCTGCCATGATTGTGAGGCCTCCCCAGCCATGTGGAACTGTAAGTCCATTAAACCTCTTTCTTTTGTAAATTGCCCAGTCTTGAGTGTGTCTTTAATCAGAAGCATAGAAACAAACTATTATGATTATTATATTTTAATTAAAAAAAAATTTTTTTTAGACAGAGTCTCACTTTGTCACCCAGGCTGGAGTATAGTGGCACAATCTTGGCTCTCTGCAACCTCAGCCTCCCAGGTTCAAATGATTCTCCTGCCTCAGCCTCCCAAGTATCTGGGATTACACGTGCCTGCCACTATGCCTGGTTAATTTTTGTAGTTTTAGTAGAAATGGGGTTTTACCATGTTGGCCACGCTGGTCTGAAACTCCTGACCTCAAGTGATCCGCCTGCCTCTTCCTCCCAAAGTGCTGGGATAACAGGCATGAGTCACTGCATTCAGCCTTATATTTTAAACTTCTAAATGTTCTGTCCTTCTTCCTTTTCTATTCCTCCTTCCCTTCCTTATGCTCTTCCTTCTCTTCCCCTCCCTCTCCTTCCTTTGATCTTACTTCCTCCCTTCCCTCTCTCTCTCTGTTTCTTTTTTTAAAACCTCCTTTTGTCTCTTCTTATATTCTTTTCTTTTCCCTTTATATTTTCAGGTTTGGTTTTTTTTTTTTACATTTTAAAATATATTCAATATATTTTTTTATTTATTGTCTTATAATTCCAATATCTGAAGTCTTTATATATCTAACTTTGCTGTCTGTTGCTTTTGCTACCTCTCACCCAAGGTGACTTGCTTCTTTGTGCATTTTGTAAGTTTTAACTATTAGTTTGTTTCTTGAAATTTTATCTGTTGAATGTTTCTGAGCACTACGTTAATAATTTATACCTCAGTGACTATTTGCATTTGTTTCTGCTGAACATTGGTGGCTGGGAGAGGAGAGTCTACCAACACAGAAACATTTTAAATTTTCTTCTCTGAGGTTTTTTAATATCCCCAGGTAGTATGAGGTTGGGCTATAAGCTCAGGTGAGAGTCAGCGTGTGCAAATGAATCCCAAGGGGGCAATTTTATGTTTCCTTCTACCCAAGACCATATTTTGTAATAAACAATGTTTATTTGTAATAAAACATTATACAAAATGTTTTGAGAAGGCATGCAATGTGAATACTTTTTAACTTCTAAGAGTCCTTTTCTTCTTACACATCAAAGCATTTAAACATAATTTTTATTATTTTAATTATTTTCAGTGGGAGGGTTGGTCACATTTCCAGTAAATGTGTCATATTACTGGAAAATGAAATTTTAGAGTCTTCGAATATTACTACAATAAATTTAAGATTGTCATGGAAAGAATGGGGGGTCCTTTATGAATATGAGATAGTATAAATACAAGATTGTAGACTAGACATTTATTTATACATATATATGTATGTATATTTACTGGGCCCTCTATTATGTGAGATGTTGTGTTATTCTGCAGAAGATACCAATAATTATATTGAAAGGTTTCTGGATGTCAAAAACTTTATGATATAAGCAATACATTCAGTAAAATGCTATAAATTAAATGTTCACACCTAACTGGGGAAATAAAGCAAAGCTTTTTTGAAAAAGATGATATTTTATCCCAATCTATAGGATAGACACAAGGGGATGAGTAGAAGGTCTTTCCAGGTAGAAGGATCAAAGAGCATGAACAAAGATATAGAGATAAAAAAAAAAATGGACTGACTTTAGACAACAGTATGTTTGGCTGAATTCTAAGTGATTTTAAAGAAACAGTTAATGATAAAAATGAAAAGCCAGACTGAGGCTAGAGCATGAAGGGGCCAGGTATTCTAGGATAAGCGATTTGAAGTTGAATTAGTAGGGGAACTAATTTATTATTTAATTTATTATTTAAATAAATATATTATTCAGTAATATAATCTCAAAAACAAAATATATTTAATATAATGTTATTTAGTAATAATTTGAGTTATCCAGAGATGCATAAACCTGTCAGTTTTATGCAGTCCACGATGTGTCATTTATGAAAGACTGATAGTAGAGTCAAAACTAGCAGTTAAACTCTCGCAATTATAAACACAGGGAAAATGAGAATGAGACAAAGCATGGGAGTATGAAACAAGTAAAATAACTCTATTTATTACTTTGTAAAGCTGTTTTATTCAGTTTCTGCTGTGAATAGCTTCCATCTTTGATGATGGCTTGATGTTGTTTACGTAATTACTTTCTTCCATTGCTTAGAAAACATTCATTTCCTGAATAGATTTGGAAACACATCTTCTTCTTTCTTCCTCTGAGTAAGATTCAAACCTGAGTCATAACCCTAAAATCACAAATATTTAGGAGCTCTCCCCCACCAACCTCCACTTTTTTAAATAAAAAGAGGTAGGTTGGCTCTTGTTCAAATCATTTTGGTAATTTTATTTTTTTAGGTTAGATATTAATAAACTTTGTAGGCCACCTCATTTTGTTAACAACAACAACAACAACAACAACAAAAGAATCATTAAATGCCAATCAGGATATGTGGTATCAAAACTGAAGGTCTACTTTACGAATGCTAAGGATCATAAAATAATCAAAGGAATACGAATAGGCATACTACAAACTGATAAGGTAATTTTTATTTCTAGACCGAGGAAAAATGAGAACGTGTATCTTTCTCCATTTTATTACCAAAACCTCATTAGGATCTGGCCAATGTGTGAAGTGACACAGCTGAGTCTTTCTCAGGCAAAATACATCAACATTATAAATGAAACTTGGTCTGAATCTATCTCAAGAAGCATTTTCTCTCAGAGGTATAGGAAGAATTACATTAGCAGTACAGTTGTTAAGCTCTGTTGTATAAATCTGTTTTCGAAAAGGAAAGTGACCTTTTTTTAATCTCTCAGAGGGATAATAGCACTACAGATATATTTAAAATAAAACTAATTGGGACAGGACAGTAGCAGTAACACCAGCTTTACAAAAATACTTGGGGGAAATTGGTATTCAGTTAGAAAATATAAAGCATTTTAAACAAAATATTTTATAATGGTCGATTTAGATGTATAATCTTTATTTCTTCTTAATCAAACAGCTTCATCATCTTTCTGTTTTAGGTTGTAGATAGGGAATAGAGACCAGAAATATACTGTTGAAAAATGTCGATTTGATACTGCTTTGAAACATGGCCACAGTTTAGGACCTAAATGCCTCAATAATATGTGTAACTATTGTAATTCTTCAATTGTCAGAGTTATGTATTTTGATATACCTGACACCTGGGTGTTTCCCAGAAAGCAATGTCAAAACAAAATGAAACAAAACAAAAAATCCACTCCCTGGCTTCTGTGCTTCTTAGTAGTCATTACCTTTGCAAGGGATAATACAGTTATATGTGGTAGCATTCAGATACTTGCATTTTAATGTTAAGTTTGAAACCCTAATTTTGCTTTTAGCTGTTTTACAGTTCTGTATAACACCGTAATGCAGAACTGAAAGAACACATTATTTTATACAAAGAAGAGCTAGTAAATGCCAAAAATGAAATCAAACGTAGTAGAAAATTGCCAAATCTATTGTCTATATTTTGGCATTTTAAAGCCAGAAAAGACTGCATGACAGATTTGTGGTCTTAAAGAATTATTATTCAGGTGCCAAGCATCTATCTATCAAAAGCTTCTGGATAACTTTTGAGAGAAGGTAATTCACTTGCATTGATGAATAATTCAATTAAGGAAAAAGTGAAACTCAGTTTAACTAAATGGGAAATGCAAACAAAACCTAACAATTATACTGTTGATCTTTAAGATGCCCAAGAGGTCAATCTCACAAGCCCTGGATTACAGAAGGCAATATGTCATGCTACCTAGCCAAAATCAATTCAGAAGACTCGTAAGACTGAGTGGGAAGATACTGGAACTCAAATTTGATTTTGAAAATGCAGAAAGTGTTATACATAATTATGTAAATAAATGCATGGTATCATGAGTATGGAGACAATTTAATGTATATGTAATTTAGTGTTTTGTTTCTTAAAACATAATGAATACTTACAAGAAAAAATGGCAATCACCAATATCCAAGATAGATTTATAATATTATCCCTAAATTACTTCACATTAATATGATATTCTTTTTTGATAGAGTTACTATGTGTGAGCTGGGATGACAAACCTATACTTCAGAAGGATACTTAACAAACTTCGTGTATCTTTATGGACAAATGAAGAAATATGGACTGGATGGGAGTGAATTAGGGGTTAAATGACTGTGCTGCTAAGGTCTGATGAGTGGATTGAGGGCATCTGGAAGGAAGTTTTTAGTGGCTTGTGGATGAATCTTTCCTAGGCCACCTTCTATGCGGTGTAATTTGTTGGTAACTTGAACACATGGAAGCCTTTCTTATGAAATTTGCAATTGTAAAAAAAGTAGCAGGGATAAAAATACTTTAGATGATGAAATCAGCATCTAAAAATTTTGACAGGGTAGAGTGATGCACTGAATGCAGTAAGATTAATTTTGTAAGAGACAAATATAAGATCCTGAACCTGGGTATATAAAGTAGCCTTGTTCAGATAAATTAGTTATTAATTTCTAACTATTTTGCTACACCCCTTGTTGCCTCAGATTCCCTTTGTAAAAAATGAGAATAATAATTTTTCCCATTAGAGGTAAGGGCTCAGCACAGTGCTGGCACGTAAGTGCTCAAGAGGTGTTAGTTACTGCTTTTTCAGAAACCCTAGGCTAGAATCCACATTTTGCACTTATGGGGTATTTGACCTTGGGTAAGATGCGTATTTCTTCTCAGGTTTATTTTTCTCATTTGGAAGTATGGATAAAAATAGTACCTACCTCATAGGTGGTTGTCAGGAGAATTAAATGAGATGATGCATGTGAAGTATCTTCGAGGTGCTTGGCACCTAGGGAGCTCCTAATGAATGTTAGCAATTATACTGAACAGTAGTGTGGCTTCTAGAAAATCCACCTTGACATTGCACTGCAAAAATAGAACTAAAATCTCTGTAAAATAAGGGAAATTATACTTCTACTCTACTCTGTTACAGACCAAAGCTGTGTTATTATATCAGGCTGTGAATTTTAAGAGGACTATTAGATAATTGAGGTGCATATAGAATCAAGTCATGTGAAAAATGATGGAAGAAATGGAGGATGTTTATCTCAGAGAAGAGAAGATTATAAAGAGAGGAAGCTCTCTGAAGGGTCATCACTGCAAGAGAAATGAGGCTTGTCCTGTGTGGACCCTAGAGTGAGAATTATGACAATAGGAGATAGGTTTTGGCTCCTCTGAAGAAAGACTTTTTTTGCCCCCCTAAACTGAGAACTGTCCAAAGTTAGTATGATTGCCTAGGAAAATAATGATTTCTTAGTCACTGAATTTTTTTTTAAGGCTGAAGAGCCCTTTGATGGAGAGTTGCAGAGAGGATTCAGGGATTTGAGATGGGATTTGGCTCAGTGATCTTTAAAGGCCAATCCTTTACTAAGGTTCTGTAGCTGTTGACTTCCTCACAGTGCTTAACATTTAAAACCTTTTTCGAAACTTGTGTCCAGTCACCTAGTCTTTTCTTCAGATTATTTAAAATATTTCACACTAAGTAAGAATTGAATATCCCTGACCTTTAAGGACTAATATTTATTTCCTTCATTGCTCTTATCTGAGATATCCGGGTAAATGGATTTGCAGAATCTCTTCATGCCAATCATGCTTGCATTTCTTTTACAAATTGGGAAGGGGATAAGATGGTTAAAGAATTGTCAGGTCACAGGATTTCTGATAGCTCAGCGTTAATATCCTGCAATGCTTCTATCCCAACTAAGGTCAATATTAGTTAACAGACATGCAAATACTGAGCGTGAGGGTCATAAACAAACTAGTTGTTGCAGGGCATTCTTCGAACAATGTATGTCATAGGAAAAAATTGTATCAACGATTACTGTCTCATTCAGTATAGCATTCTGCTTACAAGTGGTTTAATTTTTCCTTGATTTTTAATTCATGCTTCCTATCATTAGAATTATGTTTTGAAAAACTCAAGGACTAGTCTTCTGTTTTTAATATATATTAACAAACAAATCACGAGTGGCACTGAAGGAAAATGGAGAAGGGAACTCCTCTGATGGGTACAACCAGGTGTACTTTGCCTAGTAGAAGGTCAAATCTACATCAATTGATGGGTAGTAATTAAATGTCTCTCTATATGGCAAAGGAGTTGGAAGGAATATGCTTGGAAGCTTGCTGATAAGAAAGGTAGGAAAAAAACATTATGTGGTTGAACCTCTTGAAATGGGTCCAGTGTATGAGAATATTAGTGTCCCATGTGATTTTTCACCAAGTGTTCAATAACCAGGTTAACCAGATGACCCATGTGGTTGATGTCAGCCAACTTCTTCCTTCACCTCACTGTGTCAGTGAGCTCATTAATGATGTTCCATCTTAGCAGCAATGAAGACTGTGCATGCCTCAATAACAAATTACTTGCCTCTCTCCACCCTGGCTGCTACTATGGCTGAATGCCTGATCTGCCAGCAATAGAGACCAGTAGTGAATGCTTAATAGTGTATGATCTAATGAGGGGACCAGCCTGCCTTCTGGTTGATTGTATTGGGTCCCCTCAATTATGGAGTGAACAGTGTTTTGTACTTACTGAAATAAACAATCTGGATGTGGTTTGTATGGGTCACAAACAAACTAGTTATTGCAGGGCATTCTTTTTGGGCTACCATGCTGCTTCTGTTGACTTAATGAATATCTTATTTACATTATGCATTTTCACACGATTTTCTTTTAATCAATCAATAGACTCATTTTACAGCAAAATAATTAAGACCAATGTTCTTGAGTTTCCCTTGTATTTCCAGAAAACCTTCACTCAGAAACACCTGGTTTATGGCATAGCAGAATGATCTAAGGAAGACTTATTTACTGTGTCAGCTGGGAAACAACATCTTTTGACATGGGGGGCAGAGAGTTGTCCTTTAAAATAAAGTACATTATCTGAATTTATGACTAATATATGATGCTCTTTCTCCCAAAGCCAGAAACTGAGGAGTGAAGTGGGGGTGGTATTCCTCATTTTAACACTGACTAACCAATGCACAACATTTTTGCTTTCCAAATCCATTACTTTGTACTCTGCTAGTTTGGAGGTCACAGTATTCAGTGGAGAAATGTTTCATCACAGGATACAATTGAACTGGAGGTCGAGTGTGCTACTTGGCCTTTTGGGGTTTCTCTTGCTGATGGACCAGGCAGGAAAAAAGTTTCCCGTGATGGTTTACTATGATTTTCTATGATGGAGCTCAGGGATTCCTCCGAAGCACCACATAGTATTGTGACAAACAGTGATAAAAGTCAATGGTACTTCAGAAGGCCAAGGCAGAAGAATCACGTGAGCCCAGGAGTTTGCGACCAGACTGGGCAACACAGTGAAACCCTGCCTCTACAAAAAATGTAAAACCATTAGTTGGACATGGTGGTGCATGCCTGTAGTCCCAGCTACTCAGGAGGGCAAGGTGGGAGGATCACTTGAGTTTGGAGGTTAAAGGTGCAGTGAGCTGTGCCACTTCACTCTAGTCGGAGTGACAGAGGGAGACCTTGTCTCAAAAAACAAACAAAGAAAAAGTTCAAGGAAGACTACAGCAACCTCTTTAGTCAGGTCCACCAAGACTCAGACCACTCAGTGATTAATCTCACCAGATAAAGAAACATGACCCTGTGAGATGCTAGCTGAACATAAAGGGACCATAGCGGAAGAAAGTTATCAATACCAAAGATGATCTCAAAAGCAGTTGCACAAATGAAAATGACTGCAGCTGCGGACATTTTCTTCCTGGTTCTTCTATGTATGTAATTGTATGAATGATTTTCCTCACTTGTTTCTCTAGTGTTTCCTAATATTTAATACCTATAAAACATAGTATTCATTAGGTTTCACTTCTTTTCTAAAAACTTAATTTTTCAATAAATATAAAGTAAAATTAACTTTTTGGTATACAGTTCTATGAATTTTAACACACATGGTAACTGCTGTCACAAATCAGATATAAAACAGTTTCATCACCTCTAAAAATCTCCTTTGTGTTGTCTCTTTATAGTTATGTCTTTCCACTGTCACCCCAACCTCTGACAACCACTGATTTCTAGCACTGTTTTGTCCTGTTGAGAATGTCATATAAATGGAACGATACAGTATGTAGCAGTTTGAGACTGGCTTCTGTCCTTTAGCATAATGCCTTTGAGATTCATCTAAGTTATAATGTGTGTCAATAGTTCATTCCTTTTTATTGCTGAATAGTACTGCAAATCCCTAGTTTTTAATATATCATGGATTGGTGACAGTTAACTTCATAACTTCCCCAACGGATTTCAGAATATGAAGACAGAATTGTCACTGAACTAGAGAGAAATGAACATCATCCAGATATGGAAATTTGAATGCAGGAATAAGAATGTTTATATATATTGAGCAGCAAAAAGGTGAAATGCTGCAGAATTGCAGTTTGACCCTTTTAAAAATTTTTTTAAGATGAAATGTCACTTTGTTGCTCAGGCTGGAGTGCAACGGAGCAATCTCAGCTCACTGCAACCTCCACCTCCTGAGTTCAAGTGATTCTCCTGTCTCAGCCTCCTGAGTAGCTGGGATTACAGGCACATGCCACCATTCTTGGCTAATTTTTAGTAGAGATGGGGTTTCACCATGTTGGCCAGGCTGGTCATCCTTCAAATGATCAGCCCACCTCAGCCTTTCAAAGTGCTGGGATTGTAGGCTTGAGCCACTGCACCTAGCCTGCAGTTTGACTCTTTTATACTCATTCCGTCCCACTTTTAGTAAAAGTTCTTAAAGAAATCTCCTGGTCTAGGAAGATGCTGGAGATGCATCCTTTCCTTGGAGGTTTTGGACTCTACTGGGGATGTACTGGCTTAAATAATTTAGGAAGGGAACATTTATACAAATATACCAATAAACATAGCAGATAACTCATCATGTATTATAACACATTAACTCATTGTACACTAGCCCTATAGTGGCAATTATTTTTAGCTCTAATTTACAGGTGAAGAAACTGAAGTCAAGGGTGATTAGGTTATGTTCCCAAGATCGTACAGCCAGTAAGTAAGTGGAGTTTCAGTTTAAAATGCAGGTTTGTCTGACATCACATTGGTGATGGTGAATTTTATGCATCAACTTAACTGGGCTAAGGGATGCCCATATAGCCGGCAGAACATTTCTGTGTGTGTCTTTGAGGATGTTTCTGGAAGAGATTAGCATTTGAGTCAGTAGGCTACATCAAGATCTGCCCTCACCAATATGAGTGGGGATCCTCCAATTCATTGAGGGCCTGAATAGAACAAAAAGGTGGAGGAAGAACCAGCTGTCTCACTTTTCGAGTTGGGCTATCCATCTTCTCCTGCTCTCAGAGCTCTTGCCTCTCAGGCCTTCAGCCTTGGACTGAGAGTTACACTTCTAGCTCCCTGGTTCTCAGGGCTGTGGCCTTGGACTGAATTATGCTACTGGCTTTCTTGGGTTTCTAGTTTGCAGAAGGAAGACGGTAGGACTTCTCAGCCTCCATAATAGTGAGCCAATTCTCTCTCTCTCTCTCATTCTCTCACCCACACATGTCCTATTTGTCCGTTTCTCTGAAGAACCTTGATTAATACAACCTTCTTCTTGAATATTTCCACAACTTCTCATAGTAGGTTAAACTCTATATCCAAGTGAAATTTTTTCTCCTTTAAGTACAAATGGTTTTGTTTTGATCCTTAAGGAAAATAGAGAGCAAGGGAGATACATCCCTCTGGTGAAAGGCTTTCATGGACTCGGAGAAAGCAACTCAAAACACCCTAAGTTAGCCTTTCCTCATATGACCCATTTTCCATTTTTTGAAATCATTCTTTTGCTTCCTTTAGAATCCTAGTTTTCCTCCTCGATTCTGCATTCTTCTTTCCCTACGGTTATTTTAGATATGGTGACCAAATGGATGTACAAAAGGTAGAATGTAATAGAATAGCTTAAGTATCATATTTCTTTTTGATATAGCCCACCTTTCTTGTTTTAAAATTGAACTATGTATTTTCTATAAAAAATTTGGAAGTACGAAGAAGTATAATAGAAAAAAAATTATCCATACATTTTGTCCAGAAAACACCACATTTGCTACTCAGCTGGCCTATCCTCAGTTTTTAAAATATGATTTTTAAAACCTAGTTAAGACCATATTCTATTTAATAATTTAAATGATATTTCAAGAAAATAGAAGAGGGTAGTAAAACTCCCTAAGGGGGTGAACCCTAGAATCTGGAATGAATCTAGAATCTGACTGCCTGTGTTTGAAACCCCACACTGTCTTTTCTGAGAAGCTTGTGCCTTTATTTGCTCATCTGTAAAATGTAGATAAGAGTACCTACCTCATAGGATTGTTTCTAAGGGTTAAAGGAAGTAGTAGGTTTTAGAACAGTAATGGCATATATTTAGTACTTAATACATGTTAGCTAATATAACTGCCATTCAACACTCACAACAAAACAATGCTACAGTGTTCATATTTCCTTCAGATATTTCTTCCTTTTCTCTTTCCCTTTCATTCTTTTTTCCTTTTGGAAATAAAGCACTAATGATACTTTATTAGTACTTGTAAAATGGTGAAGCCCCTTTTACATTCCTTCCGAATCTCATTCTCCTTTCTTCTCCTCGAAGCAATCAGTATTCTATAATTGGTTTGTATCCTTCTGTCCATGTTTTTATAATTTTACTACATTGAATGTGTCAATAAATTTCATATCATGATTTCCACCCACTTAACTGAAAGGATTTTCACAAGCATTTCCCTGTCAGACACCTTTCATAAAATAATTCTTTGTGTCAGGATAATATACTATTGAATAGCATTATTTACTGTCCCTAGTCTTAAATATTTAGGTTTCATTTATTTTACAAAAAACATGGGTGGATATTTTGTCCTTGCATATTGTTCCTACATATTTGTATACATCTTTGATGATTTCTTCAGGTAGAATTGATTGGCATCAAAGAATACAAACATTTCTAGTAATTTGTAATGATTATAAAAATAATATGTAATTATGAAAAAATTGAAAACACGGAGTCTGTAAAACTGAAAGGAAAAACATCTGTTACACTCCTATTAGAAGATAATCACTGCCAACAGTTTGGTTTATTTCCTTCTAGTGATATTCCTTCCATAAAACACACTTAAACTCTTCCCCAACCCCCTGCACATCCTACTTGAGGATACATTATTTATTATTTTATGTTTTTATTTCAATAGTTTTGGGGGTACAAGTGGTTTTGATTACATGGATAAGTTCTTTAGTGGTGATATCTGAGATTTTAATGCACCAGTCACCTGAGGGGCGTATGTACATTGTACCCAATATACAGTCTTTTATCCCTCACCCTTTACCAGCTTCCCCCCTTGAGTCTCCAAAGTCCATTATATCACTCTTATGGCTTTGTGGAGGATAGATGTTTATTAGGATTTGTTTCCAGCTTTTTACATTAACATTATATCATCACATTTCCTCAATTCATTTAGTATTCTCCAGCAAACATAATTTTTAATACATACATCATCCTACCACATGAAGAAGCACAATTTATTTAACCATTCCCCTATTTGGGGCACTTAGGTGATTTCATTTTTAATCATATTAAATGATAGTGAGTATTCTTGTACAGAAACTTTGTGCTTCTTACCTATTAGTTCCTTAGAATCCTAGAAGAAAAAATTACTGTGTTAAGGCATAAACATATTAAAAGCGGTTAATACATATTGCCAGATTATCCTCCAGAAATACATATTCTCCTGAGTGTATAATCCACAGCATACATTTGCTAGAATATTTATCTCTTTGCTAATTTGATACAGAAAACAAGTTACATTATTGTTTTCATTGACGGTTTAATATTAATTTTAAAAAGGCGGCTGATGCCTGTAATCCCAGCACTTTGGGAGGCTGAGTTGGAACATGAGGTTGGGAGTTTGAGACCAGCCTGGCCAATGGTGAAACCTCGTCTCTACTAAAAATACAAAAATTAGCTGGGTGCCGTGGCAGGTGCCTGTAATCCCAGGCACTCCAGAGGCTGAGGCAGGAGACTTGATTGAACTTGGGAGGTAGAGGCTGCAGTGAGCTGAGATTGTACCACTGCACTCTAGCCTGGGTGACAGAGCAAGACTCCATCTCAAAAGAAAAAAAAATGCTACTTGAATTCATTCAGATTATTTTTTCTAATTTTTTTTGTGTGCTTATACAGTCTATTAAAAATTGGGGTTATTTATACCACAATCTGATTTAAGTTAAAAAGAAAATAAAGCTATGTATATAGCATCATTTTGGCTATGGCTTTTATTGATACACCTAAGGTTTTTTTTTTTTTTAATTTTTTTAACAAAGTTCGTTCAATTTTTAGGTATACACTGCAAAAATAAAATGGAAAAGTGATTATTACCTAGTGATTATAAGCTATTTAAACTCCTCCTTGCAAAAATTTCATTAGGAATTTTCTATTAAGGTTTTTTTTTTTATGAAACTAGTTTTAAGAGTAAAGTTATTGATCAGATAATCACAAACTTTGAATAATTTGCTATTATATCCTAAATTAACAGGTACAAGGGGATCTTAGAGTTTTCTTGACATTTCCTTTCTCTGTCAGCCTGTATGCTGATTTTAATTATCCAAGGTCAAGATCTTTTTTATGGATGGGACAACTATGAGAAAATTATTTATTGAAAGTGGCAAATTGTCCCACTCCAGAAAATCTACAATTGTCATTTGATCCAAGTATATTGACTGGACAACTTTTCTTTTTATAAGGAAAGAAGCTGTTTTCAATGTAATAATCATGTTGTTAGTTCTTGGTCAGATGACAAAATTAATAACATAATTTGACTCCTATAAATTCATGTGAATTGAAGAACATGTAAAAAGGAAATAATATAAAATAAGAAAACATAGGCATCTGTATGATTTTTGTGGAGATACACATACTTACTATATATAAAAAAGGAAGAAATCACAAAAGAAAATGTTGCTACATTTGAATACCTAAAGATGACAATCTTCTGCTAGAAAGGTTACCAGAAATACATTTAAAAGACTACAAAAAAGTATTTCTAAGTATATGATAAACATACACAAGTCTTACGAAGATTGCTTACAAATCAATAAAAAATAGAACTTTAATAAAGTGGCTAAAGTGAGCCAGTGAAAAATGTTCATACCTTGACATAAGAAGGAAAAATGCAAATAGCTAGATGTATGTGAAAAATTACTCAATGTCACTAATGATAAAAATTCACTTAAAAATAACATTTTTCTATCAAAATGATAAATATCTAAGTATTATAATCTAGAGTGATGTGAAATAAATACTCAAGCTGCTGGTAGCAATTGCTACAGCTTTTTTCTTTTTTTAAAGATGGGGTTTCACCATATTGGTCAGGCTGGTCTCGAACTCCTGACCTCAGGTGATCCACCCACCTCAGCCTCCCAAAGTGCTGGGATTACAGGCGTGAGCCACCACGCCCGGCTTACAGATTTTTTGTAAGGAATTTGTATGCTATTCATCAAAAACTAAAAATGCACACACCACATGATCCAATGGTTTCACTTCTAGAAAGGTATCATTAAAAATTTAAAGATATGCACACATATTATGTTCCAAGAGCATTCCTTCCAGAATTATTAACACTGAATACTTAATGCCTACTAGTAAATTACATATATCTAAAGAGTAGAAAATATTATACAATTATTAAAGTTGTGTTGTTAGAAACTTTAATGACTTGAGAAACTATTTGTGTTGTTAAGGAAAAAAAAAACAGGTTACAAATTATTATTCCGGTACCCACAGAGTTAAAAAAACAGGAAGGAAATTCCTCAACATGTTAATACCATTAACGGTGTTCTCTCTGGGTGGTAGGGTCTCTACTTATTTTTATATTCTTTCTGATACGCTTCAATATTTTCCAAAATGTTTATAATGAATATTATGATAATCAGAATATAGGTATGATACACATGCATATGTGTACACATACGCATATACAGAGAGACTTTCATGTGGAAATTTTGTTAAAAGGACACTAGAGATAGTGCCACAGACAAATGTGCCACAGGCTAACTTATAATGAGTGGGCCAGGTGGATTTGTCCAGGTATTCAATTATCAGAAATTTGGATTCTTCTTTTGAAAAACACGATAACTCTCCCATTTACAAAATCTTAGATCAAGAAGGGATCTTGAGCTTCCTGCCACTGAGGAAATCCTTATGTCCGTCTTGTTGACCAGTGGGTGCCCATCACCTAGTTCAGTATGTTTTTGAATGAAAGAAAAAACGAAGAGCACCCCAATCATTGTGCAGATGGAGAAACTGTTTCCTCCAGAAAACTCAGGGCTTAATGCCCAATGTTACACATCTCCATGAAATAACACCAATAGCAGCAATAATTCCGGTTACTACTACTACCAACACATGTCACCTACTGTGTGCCAGGCACTCTTCCAAGTGCTTAATGTACATCAACTTAATCCTCATAATAATCCTATGTGGTGGGTATTATTTTCATCAAATAGGTGAGAAAACTGAGTCACCCACTACGTCTAAACCTCAGTCCTCTTTCTTCCCCGCCATTTCATGCACACCCTAATCACCTAGAAATTCGATCTGACGCTAGCCAGCATGGATCTTTACAAGGGATGTTCCCAGGGCGCATCTGCGTGTTTGTGTGCAATGAGGAAAGTCGGGAGCTTTTTAAAGACCCGCCGCCAGAAAACAATGTCCTGATGTCCTGTATTTACTCTGGCTTCATCCCGGGAGCCCCCCTCCCGTGGGCCACTGGGACCCGAGAGGCGATTCTGTGGGGTCCCCAGCCTCTCTCGCCCTCTAGCGCACGGCGAGCGGCGCGCAGCCCCTGGGACCCATCGGAATGGGCCGCAGCCCCGCCCGCGCCACCTGCGCCCCAGCTCCCGCGTCCCCGCCCCGCGTCCCGCCCCCGCGCCGCGCCCGCGCCCGCGCCCGCGCCCGCGCCTCGCGGTCCCTCCCTCCGGCGTGACGGGAGCACCAGCGCCGGCTGCCCGAGTCGCGAGCGCCTCGGAGCTGTCAGCAGGCGGACTGGCAGGGGGCGAGGGAGCGGCGAGCCGAGCGCACAGCCCTCGCGGCCCGGTAGCCGGAGCTGCCGCCGCACCCCGGGAAGGCTGCCGTGCCGCCGGCCCGCCGACCGCGGCGGGACGAAGATGCTGCTCCGCACCCGGGGGCCGGTACGGGGCAGGGGCCGGGGGCGGCCGGCGGAGGCTCCCCGCCGCGGGTGCTCGGCGCCCTGGAGCCCCGCCTGGATTTGCTGCTGGGCGCTCGCCGGCTGCCAGGCGGCCTGGGCTGGGGACCTGCCCTCCGCCTCCAGCCGCCCGCTTCCTCCTTGCCGGGAGGTGAGCCGCACCTGGTCCTCTACCTGGAGTTTGAGGGTGGGGAGGGAGCGGAAGATGAAAGCTGAGAGCGGCGCCTGTTTGTTTCTGTTTGCCATCCCCTTTTCCTTTGCTTGGAGTACAGGGGCTTTCGTTTGCTTCGAGGTGTGAAGTTGCCCGCCCCGGTAGCTGGCCCGGAGAGGGTGTGTGGCTTTGCAGTCTCTCGGGGGATGCTTTTCTGTCGGCGCTCGTGTGTTTTGGTGGCTCTGCAGGACTTTGCGGCGCCGTTTTTGGAGAGCCAGGTTTGAGGACCTGGGGTCAAGAGAAACATTTCAGGAAGGGGAGGAGACTGGGGAAGCCCCGCCAGTGGGATTTGGAGAACCGTCTCATCACAGCTTTTCCAGAGAGCCAGACACAGACACCGGAGGATTTCCCGCTCCTCCTCCCCCGTCCCCACTCCCGTCTCTACAGACGCCTTCGTCCCACTCCCCTGCCCTCAGCTTCCTGATAAGGCCCTGGGGCTTTGCTAAGCCAGTGTGTGGTGTCACTTGGCATCCTTCTGACAAACTGTGGATTTGAATTTGGAAAAAAAAGAAAGAGTATGTACTTGGTAGAGAAGAGGCAGGTTGATGATGTAGAAAATTAGAAAAGACAGAGCGAATAAAGCACCTTTTGGGAGGTGCTTTATTACCTGGCTGAAGTGTTGCCGCGGTGTATTTTATAGCTTGAGATTATTGTTGATTTACAGCCAAAAAGGATAAACTATGGGTAATGAGATTTTTCCCTGGCTTTTAGAAGAACGAGACAGTGTGCCAAAAATTTACAGGGGGTGCCATCGGTACTTGTATTGGGTGTTTATCCTTCCATTTAGTGTTCCAGAAAGTGCATCCTCTTAATGAAAATCAATGAGGGGAAGGAAGCAACATTTCTGACCTACTTTGATTGTGTTGGGAGAATATATGGAATGGATAGAAATCAGGGCGATGGGTCATTTTAATTAATGTAGCAAAAATAGGTTAGCCAATAGCCCCTCTGGGAAGAAAGGCCAGACCCTTTTCTTTGTGTATGTTGCTATAACTTCTGGATTTTATTGTGGCTTGAATGACAGAGTATCTGTGTTCTAGACATCATTCATCATCTATGGATTTTCATCTTTCTCTCCTGCAGTACAGGTCCCAGGACAGACTGAAATGAAAGAGAATCGGATCAAAGGCTTTTGTGCAAACACACAGCAATGTTGTAATTGGGGAAATCAGGGCAAGATCTCAACAAACAACTGTGTTTAATTTCAGAGCTTTTTGGTATAATGAGCTTAATCTGTATTCTACAACTTTACCTATCACCTGGGAATAATCCAGTCTTCCAGGTTTCCACAGAAAGCTGCTTCTTGGACATCTCAGATTTAACAGTTGTGACAAGATAAACTTTATCCTCCAGCTCCCAACTCTTAATATTCAGAATGTATTTTTCTAAACCGAAAAATCTTGTTTTTTGTAGCATTGATTCTTAACTATGAAAATCTGCTTGAAATAGGTGCCGGTCAGGGCCAGTAGAGGTGATGCCTTTGGTCTCCACAACTAGACTAGTCTTTTAGATGAACACATGTCCTGCACATGTATACCTAGAAAGAAGAGTCTGCTTCCTGAAACAAAGATTGCAGAGAGATGACAGGTTCAGGAAGGCTGTGTTCACTTAATCACAGGTTCTCATTGCATTGGTGTTAGAAATTGCATGTGACTCATCCTTTGAGGTCTGAAGTTTACATTTTCCATCTGAAAAATGGGAATAAATAAAATAGATAGGAGGATGCTATTGGGCCTGCCTTTGGCTGTATGTTTTTAGACATGGTAATGCACCGATCCGTTTATGTTCTTCCATGATTATTGTCAAGTAAGAGGACCTACTGGGAGTTAGAGGTTCCTTGGACGTAGGAGAGGCCAAGTGATCTCCTAGGGTTTGAATCTATTTAATATCTGATCTAACCAGAGGAGCTAAGGTACAGAATTGGTCATAGTTTTTCTCTATTTTAAAGAGGAAAGTGGGGAGGGCACGTTATTTTCAGGCTTTGAAGGTAACAGAATGTGCTGGGGGTGGGGAAAGGGTATCCTCTTGAGCTCAGCCCTTTCCTCTGAATACACTTTTGGGATTGTGGGCTAAACACCTGTGAATAAAGACACAGTTAAAGTAACTACTCTTTGTTTACTCCTGCTCATTTATTGCTTTACACTTTTTATTAATATTAAAGGAGGTGAGTGTCACAAAGGACAGACTGCGATGGGGAACAGAGTGAGGACAGTTAAAGTGAGGGGTTTTCAGGCTGGAAGCTAAAACCAACTCTCAATATGAGAGAATGTTGCATATAGAAAAAGCTGTAGGCCAATTTGAACCTCATTTTCCCCCAGTAGTTTGTGTCACCCTCATTTATCAATATTTTTATAGAAGTAGTCATGTTTAACAAAGTTGTATAGACTCTGATTTTATTTGCTTGGTTTTAGAGGAAAGCAACTAAGGAGGAGAATCACAGAGAACTGGCCTGGGAATCATCCAGTTATAATTGCCTGAGTTCAGGAAAAAGGCCCTTCAAAAACTGGGTTATGGGTAAAAGTTACATTTAGATTTTTGCGGAGGATTGGACTCTGGGGTGAAACTCATAAAATACAGTTTCCTTTGTCATAGTCTTTGGATTATGGAGTTGAAAGGCGGAGAAAAATGATGGTGTTGGAATGTCCAGCTGGTGATCAGATCAGCAGTGTGGAAGCACAAGCACAAACAGGAAGCAATCGTTTGGGAGACAGAAATAAAAGGAAAGTCAGTGTGCCGGCAGATGAAGCACAGGAATAGGATGTGACTTTGGTAAATGGTATTCAAAGGAAAAAAGGATGCCTGGACATCAGAAAGTATAGAATTCCTCAGGTTTTTGTATGGAGTGACTTATAAAAGATAAATATTCTTTGGGTTTCTTGGCCTGTGTTTCATTTGTAAAATGTTATTAATAAAACATGGCCAATTATTTGAATTATGAGGATGAAATGAAATTAATACAAGACAAAGGAGAAATATGTAAGTGTGAGGGTTGATTATTGCTAAATTAGTAGAGCTAGATCCTGATATTTTGGGGAGTCTACAGTGAGACTCGAGATTCCTAGGATGGGCCCATCCAAGACTTGGCATGAAATTTCTTACTCATTAAATAATAGGACTTAATGGGGCTGCCAGAGCAGAAAAACAGAAAGGCCAACAGACAATTCAGGGTTGTAGCAAGGTACCAGAAGGTAGAAGAGTGCATGAGAGTAAAAAGAACAGAACTAATTGGATTATGTCTGTATTATTTACAGTTGGTAAATTAAACCACGAAATAGCTGATTCTTAGTTCACTGTTCTAAAATCTTGCCTAATGCAATTCTGTTCTCTCTGACTCTACTGAATGATGACTTTCGCTAACAGTTTTTTTTCCACGTTCAGTTTATACTATGTGCTAGGCAAAATGTCAGATGTGAAATTAGTGATTTAAGGATAAGGATGAGACAGATATGTAAACAAACATTGCAATTAAGTGATTTGGAGCCATGAAAGAAGCAAGGGGCTGTCATATCTACTGGGGAGGATCAGAAAACGCCATATGGAGGAAGTGAATGAGACTTAATTGATAAGTAGGAATTTGCCAAGCAGACAAGGGTCAGATGTGAGTGTAGGCTAGTTTGGGGGAAAGACATTTCAGGTGTAGAGCACACATTGAAAAAGGGCAGAAACATGAAACAGCACTGTATTATAATTGGTTAATAACTGGAGTACAGTGTGCAATGAGAAGCTTAGTGAGAGATGAGTCTGAAAGGCAGGTAGGAGCCTATCATAAGTGACATTGTGTCACACTAAGAAGCTGGTCTTTATATGGTAGGCAATCGGAAGCAGTAGTAGGATTTCAAAAAGAGGACTAGTATGCTTTAGATAGAATTGGCAGTGAGTGAATGTGGAGGGTGAGAGAATGAAACGTTCTAACTTGATTAGAGGATGGTGACTCTTAACCTCCCTGAGAAGAACTGGGATAAGGAGCTTGGTTCTTTCTGGAGGGAGTGACTTTATGTAGAGTTGTTCAGCAGGCAGTTAGGTATTAGGCCCAGTTCCTCAGGGGCATGGTGTGGGCTGGTGTGGTGACCTGGGAATCACTTCAGTGAAAGGCATGGTTGAAATTACTGGATTGATTGAGATCATCCAGGGAGTGAGAACAAAGAGGGCCAAAGATAGGACTTGGGTTTTAGCTACGTGAAAGGGCATAGAAACTGAGTTCACAAAGGAGACATGTAGCAATGGCTGGTATAGGAGAAATGTGACAGTGTGGAGTTGTGGGAAAAAGAAAAACCTTTGAAGAAGATAGGGCTCATTGTGTGTCTGTTGCCCAGAGAAATCCAAATAAGATGACAAGTGAAGAGAGAAGATTGAATTTTGCAATTAGGTCACTGGTACTCAGCACCGGAGTGGTTCCTGTGGGATGGGGGAGATGGGCTGTGTGTTAACTGGGAGGTGAGACGGTGGTGATGGAGTAGAATTGTGTTATAGTACCTTCCTAGATTGGGTAAGCTATTGGGTCTTCAAAATCCATATCAACCACAAGACCCATAATTGTGTTTTGTTTCAGAACTTGATGGGCACGGTTGAGAAACATCCTTTGTGTAGGAGTCCCTGAAGGTCATGGGCTATGGGTGAAGTTGTGAGAGGTTCTAAATTCACACTGTTACTGAAGGAGTTAGGACTCAACCTCTGTTTTCAAGCAGTTAACATAATTAATCTTGCCTGTTAGTGCCTATGGAGGTGAATTTTCCATTTCAAGTTCTTATGCTTAGAATCGTTTTTCATGTTTTAGGCAAATGAGAGCAAGTATTCACACCATCAATATTTACAATGTAAAACCAAGAGTTGACAGATCTGTGAAGTGTCATATTTTAGCACAAGGGATGGAAATAGCAGAGCATAGTATGGAGTGGCACGTTTTCCTATCATAGTGTCTTCTTCTTCAGCAGTGTCTTGCATCTTATAATAATTCTTTATTGTCAGGAAACACCAGCCACATTTTGGTTGCTTTTCTTCTCTCTTGAAGAAACTGTGGGTTATTCTCTTTCCTTTTGTCTTTCATCATCTGTATTCTGTGAAATATTTCAATATTCAACATATTTATCATATAGTTATATAGTAGGTATTGACAGTAAATGGATGAGCAAAACATAGGCCTCTGCTCTATGGAGCTTTGTAATCTCAGGGGGGTAGTTTTAAAACAAACCCACACATCATGCAATTACATTTGCCATAAGTACTATAATGGAAAATCTCTGTGTGCAGTGAGAGTGAATAGCCATCCTAGTTAGGGGCTGAGGGCAGCTGGATGACCAGGAAAAGATGTTTAAGGTAAGATCCAGAGGTCCAATAGGAGTTAGTTGGATGCAGGTTGAGGGTAATGGTGAGAGAACATCTCTGACAGAGGAAGCCTCCTGACCTAGATCCATCTCTATATCCTATCCTTTTCTGGACTAGAAAAAACAAAGGATCTTTTCTCTTCTCTGAATTATAGTCACAGCCTATTGTTTACTATCAGACACATACATGCTATCCTACAACTGTTTTGCACATACAGGACCCCTCCATATAGAGGGGTGAGTTGTGCTCTCAACAAGGGTACCCAGCTAAAGGGGTCAGTAAGAGCAAGAATCCGTCCACTCCTCAGCATGCTCAGCTGTATGTTGTGGCACAGGTCTGCATTTACCTGGAAAAAGGGATACATTTTTCCAGTTCATGTGCCCAGTGGATGTCACTATTTTCTAAATCACACAAAGGTACCATTTGTTTTACCAGAGGCTTTGAATACACAAATGTTTTCTCTCCCCTAGTACATGATATGTTCATGGAGGGCAGGGATTATATCGTCTTATTAGCCAACAGTAATTTCTTTTCATTTAAGGCTCTTTAGGGCTTTTAAAAATGAGTAAGACGTGTCTTTTTCTCTGGGAGGCCTAATCACTGCCTTCAAAATATAGTAATTGAATAGTTTCTGCTTTTTCAGTTATAAACAGGAATTGATCTTTATCAATCTTAACATCTCCTCTTGGTTGTGCCAGATTTAAGATTCTGAAATAAAAACCTAGTGGTCAGCTCAGGTGAGGTGGCCCACACCTGCAATCTCAACACTTTGGAAGGCCAAGGCAGGCAAATTGGTTGAACCAAGGAGTTTGAGACCATCCTGGGCAACATAGCAAGACCCTGTCTCTACAAAAAATACAAAAATTATCTGGGCATGGTGGTGTGGGCCTGTAATCCCAGTTACTTGGGATGCTGAGGTGGGAGAATCGATTGAGCCTGGGAGGTTGAGACTGTAGGGAGCCATGCTTGTGCCACTGCACTCCAGCCTGAGTGACAGAACGAGACTCTGTCTCAAAAAACAAAACAAACCCAGTGATCAGAATATACTGATGTTGATTCTCAAATCAATTTACAACTCTGGAGTGGAAAGTACATTTATTACCTTTATTCAAAGTGTTGCTTTTATAGGCTCTTTTCTCTAGGTTAGTAGTCCACAAAGTGAGATCCTAGAACCAGCAGTGTCAAGGTTACTTGGGAATTTGTTAGAAATGTAAGTGTTTGGTCCCTGCACACAGCCTGCTAAAACAGAAACTCTGAGATTGAAGCCCAGCAAGAACCACTGCACTCAGTATAAAGAAAGGAATGGATATGGTTTTCCTGTGTCCCTACCCAAATATCTTGAATTCCTATGTGTTACTTGGGAGGGACCTGATAGGAGTTAACTGAATCATAGGGGCATCTCTTTCACATGCTGTTCTTGTGATAGTGAATAAGTTTCAAGAGATCTGATGGTTTCATAATGGGGGGTTTCCCTGCACAAGATCTCCTCTCTTGTCTGCTACCATGCGAGATGTACCTTTCACCTTCCACTATGATTGTGAGGCCTCCCTAGCCATATGAAACTGTAGGTCCATTAAACCTCTTTCTCTTGTAAACTGCCCAGTCTTAGGTATGTCTTTATCAGCAGTGTGAAAACGGACTAAGACAGGAATATAGTTTAGTTGCCTAAAATCCAGGGACCTGTTTCATTGCTAAAATTCCCTAAACTGTCACCCTAGTTTACTTCCTGCTTCTTCAGGGTATCTTAGAAACTCCCTAAATAATCACATCAAATGGACCATGAGATCCCCTCATTACCATGAAGTGTACCAGCAAGCATTTCTTAATTATCTCCTATATGTTAGGAATTATGCAAGATGCTGGTGATAAAACAGGATGTGGAGAATATTGTTATAATTCTCCAGGAGGTTATAGCCTGATAGAAGACACAAATATAGAAATTAATAAGTACCTTTCTCTGAGGTTGACATTAAAATAGAAAAACATGGTAATATTAAGAGAATATGGTTAGCCTTCTTGGTAAATGTTTTCCAATGTTTGCTTTTTACGGGGGAATGATGTTTACATTTTGCTCCAACTGCTAAGTAGTGTCTTGTTACAGCACAAGCAGTACTGAAGGTAATTATAGAATCTAGTTCAAATGTGAGCCCTGCCACTGGTTTATGTGACCTTGAACAAATCAACCCCTTTAAATCTTTCCTTGTCTGAAAATGGAGATAGTAAAGTCATCTATGTTAGAATTGATGTGAGTTCATGCTAGTGCATTTGAAAGTGCTTTGTGAATTCTAATGCAGTGGCCAATATTAATTATTGTTCTCATGTAAGTGAAGAACAGTGTTTCTCAGGGGATGGATTGAAGTGTGAAAGACCTGGGATATGGATAGGCAAATTTGTTTACTTATAAAAATATTTTATAGGAGTACTTTTTCTAACTATAAAAGTTATGCGTTATGAAACATTGGACCCAGATGATTGTTCTGTCATTACTGAAACTTACTTGGCTTCAAGCACCCCACACTTTCTTGGTTTTTCTCTTAATCCACTGTAATCCCTTTTAGATTTCAACAGTTTCTCCTGACATCTTAACATTGCCATGTTCTAGCGATTTATTCTTGGCCCTCCTGTCTTTTCTGTCATCCTCACACTCTTGGTGATGTCAGGAGTCTCTTGGCTTTAAATACTACCTACACATAGATAGCTCCCAATTTTACATCTCCTTTGTGGACTATCCCCTGGAATCCTATCAGGCATAGCCTTGATGCCATCACTTGTATAAGTACCTTAAATCTGACATGTCCCAGAATGAACTCCTGACATTTTCCCCAAACCTATTCCTTGAATAGTTTTCTCCATTTCACTCAATGGCAATTCCTTCTTCTGGTTGCTCATGTCTAGAACTCCGGAATCTCCACTAACGTCTTTTCTCCTCCATCCTACTTCCATCCTATCAGCAAATATTCATCACAGAAGCTGAATCAGAACTTCTCATCTCTTCTCCTGTAATTTCTGGGCCATGCCACCAGTAGACATGATGGCCCCTTGCTTCTTTCATGGCTCCAAATCACTTAATTACAATGTTTGTTTACATATCTGTCTCATCCTTATCCATTTAAATTATATTTCTTAAATTACTAATTTCACATCCGACATTTTGCCTAGCACATCACATAAACTGAATGTGGAAGAAAAATTGTTAGCGAAAGTCATCATTCAGTAGAGTCAGAGAGAACAGTAGAATTGCATTATGCAAGATTTTAGAACAGTGACCTAAGAATCAGCTATTTTGTGATTTAATTTACCAACTGTAAATAATACAGACATAATCCAATTAGTTCTGTTCTTTTTACTCTCATGCACTCTTCTACCTTCTGGTACCTTACTGCAACCCTGAATTGTCTGTTGGCCTTTCTGTTTTTTTTTGCTCTGGCAGCCCCATTAAGTCCTACTATTTAATGAGTAAAAAATTTCATGCCAAGTCTTGGATGGGCCCATCCTAGGAATCTCGAGTCTCACTGTAGACTCCCCAAAATATTGTACCTGGACTATCATTGTAACTTTCCATCTTTATATATATATATGTTTTTTATATTTACATATATATAAAGATTTATATTTCTATAAATATGAAGATGGAAATTATATATATATATAAAGATGGAAATTATATATATATTATATATATTTTATATATTATATATATATATATATAAAATTGCACTTTAGGTTCTGAGATACATGTGCAGAACATGCAGGATTGTTGCATAGGTATATACATGGCAATGTGGTTTGCTGCCTCCTTCCCCCTGTTACCTGTATCTGGCATTTCTCCCCTTGTTATCCCTTCCCAACCTTGTAAAAGTGCAGCTCAGAGATAGCATTAAACTATAAGTTAAAACTGTTATTCTTGTACTTAACACCCTTCTAAGGCTTCATTAACACAAGGCTATATTAGGCCATTCTTGCATTGCTGTAAAGAAATACCTGAGATTGGGTACCATATAAAGAAAAGACGTTTAATTGGCTCACAGTTCTGTAGGCTTTACAGGAAGCACAGAGCTGGCAGCTGCTGGGCTTCTAGGGAGGCCTCAGGAAGCTTACAGTCATGGCAGAAGGAAGGCAAAGGCGGAGTAGGGACATCATGGTAAAAGCAGGAGCAAGAGAGAGTGGAGGGGGAGGTACCATGTATTTTTAGATGACCAGATCTTGATCTGAGAATTCACTATTGCAAAGACAGCACCAAACCATAAGCAATCTGTCCCCATGATTCAGACACTTCCCACCAGGCACCATCTTCAGCACTGGGTGTTAAAATTCAGCATGAGATTTGGGTGATGACAAATATCCAGACTATATCAAAGGTCCAACCTAATCTGACCTCCATGAAGCCTCTCATGTCACCTCTTATTACTCTCCCTGTTTTAGTTTATTTTGGGCGTCTCTAACAGAATACCACAGACTGGGTGATTTATAATGAACAGAAATTTATTTGGCTCCAGGTTCAGGAGGTAGGGAAGTCCAAGATCCAGGTGAGGGCCTCCTTGCTCTGTCATACCATGGCAAAAGGCCAAGGGCAAGAAAGAGACAGAGAACAAGCACAAGAGGTGGCCTGAACTCCATTTCATACGGAAACTATTCCTGGAGTAAGGCCATCAGTCATTTAAGAGGATGGATCCCTCATGAACCAACACCTCCCATTAGGCCCCGCCTCCCAACATCACCACATTTGGGATAAAGTTTCTAACATATCAACCTTCAGGGACACATTCAAACCATAGAACTCCTCATGTTTCATTTTGCTTCAGCCAGCCCAATCTCCTTGTTCTTTCTAAAATGTGTTACCTATGCTACTTTCTCAAGGCCTCTGTACTGGGTCTTTCCCCTACCTTGAACCCTCTTCCTTCAGGCATTTACTTGGCTTTGACCCTCATGCACTTCAAGTTTCTACTCGATTGTCATTTTTTTGGTAAGGGTTTCCCTGGAGACTTATTTAAAATTATAATCCCTTCCTCTCCATCTTCATTTCATGCTTTTGTTTTACTCTATAGCATTTCAGCATCCATAATAACATATATTTTAATCATTTATTTTGTTTGTATGACTTCACATTCCCTCAATAAATTGTAATCCCTGTACAGATAATATTTTTCTTTTTAAAAATACACTACTATATCCCTAGCACCTTGAGGAGTACCTGAAACATAGTAGGTATTCAATCAATGCTAGTTGAGTAAATGTGTAAATTTAACTTGGGCACATAGGCTGTTTTGAATTTTCTCTTGTATAATAATCAAAACAATGTTATAATCAATGTTATAATAAAAAACAATGCAAAACACTGTCTGAATTTCTAATTAGTTGAGATGACTACTTGTAGCAGAAAAGTTAGGTTGAAAGACATGAATGTATACCCTGGCCAGCACTAAAAATTGTTAAGTTGATTACTGATTTGATGGTAAAAAATGCTATTTCATTGGCACAATTGACATTTAAACATTTTCTAATTTTTAATTTTTGTGAGTACATAGTAGGTATACATATGGGGTACAGGAGATGTTTTGATACAGGCATGCAATGTGAAATAATCACATCTTGGAGAATGGATTATGTGTCCATTCAAGCATTTATCCTTTGTGTTGCAATTAAGTTATACTCCTTCAGTTATTTAAAAACTTACAATTAAGTTACTATTTACTATAGTCACACTGTTGGCTATCAAATAATAGGTCTTATTTATTTTTTCTATTTTTATGTGTTGATTAATTATCCCCACCTCCTTCCCAACCTCCTCCCTTCCCACTACCCTTCCCAGACTCTGGTAACTATTCTTCTACTCTCTCTGTGAGTTCAATTGTTTTGATTTTTAGATAGACAAATAAATGAGAACATGTGATATATGTCTTTCTGTGCCTGGCTTATTTCACTTAACATAATGACCTCCAGTTCTATCCATGTTGTTGCAAATGACAGAATCTCATTCTTGTTTATAGCTGAATAGTACTGCATTGTATATATGTACCCCATCTCCTTTATCCATTCATCTCTTGATGGACGCTTAGGTTGATTCCAAATCTTTGCTGTTGTGAAGAGTTGTGCAACAAATGTCAGAGTGTAGATATCTCTTGGATATACTGATTTTCTTTCTTTTGCATACATAACCAGCAGTGGGATTGCTGGTTTATGTAGTACCTCTATTTTTAGTTTTGTGAGGGAACCTCATACTTTTCTCCATAGTGGTTGCACTAATTTACATTCCCACCAACTGTGTAGAAGGATTCCATTTTCTCTACATTCTCACTAGCATTTGTTATTGCCTGTCTTTTTAATTGGTGTGAGATGATATTGTAGTTTTGATGTGCATTTCTCTGATGACCGGTGATATTGAACATCTTTTCATATGCCTGTTTGCCACATGTATGCCTTCTTTTGAAAAATATCTATTCAAATCTTTTACCCACTTTTTGACCAGATTATTAGATTTTTTCCTGCAGAGTTGTTTGAGCTTCTTATATATTCTGGTTATGAGTCCCTTGTCAGATGCAAATATTTTATCCCATCCCGTGGGTTATCTCTTCACTTTGTTGATTGTTTCCTTTGCTATGCAGAAGCCTTTTAACTGGATGTGATACCATTTGTCCATTTTTGCTTTGGTTACCTGTGCTTCTGTTGTATTACTCAAGAAATTTTTGCCCAGACCGGTGTCCTGGAGGTTTTCCCCAGTGTTGTCTTTTAGTAGTTTCATAGTTTGAAGTTGTAGATTTAAGTCTTTAATCCCATTTTGATTTGATTTTTGTGTATAGGGAGAGATCAAGGTCCAGTTTCATTCTTGTGCATATGGATATCTAGTTTTTTCCAGCATCATTTATTGAAGAGACTGTCCTTTCCCCAGTGTATATTTTTGGTGCCTTTGTCAAAAAATGAGTTCACTGTAGATGTGTGGATTTGCTTCTGGGTTTTCTGTTGTTTCATTGGTCTATGTGTCTGTTTTTATGCCAGTACTATGCTGTTTTAGTTACTATATCTCTGTAGTATAATTTGAAGTCAGGTAATTTGATTCCTCCAGTTTTGTTCTTTCTGATTAGGATAGTGTATTGGTTCTTTTTCAACCAGCTATAAAGAATTGCCCTAGACTGGGTAATTTATAAAGGAAAAAGGTTTAATTGACTCATAGTTCCGCATGGCTGGGGAGGCCTCAGGAAACTTACAATCATGGCAGAAGATGAAGGGGAAATAAGCACCTTCACAAGGCAGCAGGAAAGAGAAGAGTGAAGGAGGAACTTCCAAACACTTATAAACCCATCAGATCTCATGAGAACTCACTCACTATCATGAGAAGGGCATGGGGGAAACTGCTCCCATGATCCAATCACCTCCCTCCCTCAACAGGTAGAAATTATAATTTGAAATGAGATTCAAGTGAGGGTACAGAACCAAATTGTATCAGATAACTTTGACTATTCTGGGTCTTTTGTGGTTTCATATAAATTTTAGTATTGTTTTCAATTTCTTTGAAGAATTTCATAGGTATTTTGATAGGGATTGCATTGAATCTGTAGATTGCTTTGGGCATTATAGACATTTAAATAATACTGATTATTCCAATTAGTGAACATGGAATATTTTCCCATTTTTTGGTGGCTCTCGAATTTCTTTCACTAGTGTGCTACAGTTCTCATTATAGAGATTTTCACTTCTCTAGTTAAGTTGATTCCTAGGTATTTTATTCATGGCTATTGTAAATGAGATTACTTTTTTAAATTTATTTTTTGGAGTGTTCATTGTTGATGTATAGAAATGTGACTGATTTTTCTATGTTGATTTCTGTACCCTGCAACTTTGCTAAACTTATCAATTCTGTTTTTTGGTGGAGTCTTTAGGTTTTTCCAATATAAGGTCATGTCATCTGCAAACAAGGTTAACTTGATTTCTTCTTTTCCAATTTGGATACCCTTTCGTTCATTCTTTCTCTTATCTGATTACTCTAGCTAGGATTTCCAGTAATATGTTGAATAACATTGGTGACCATGGGCATCCTTGTCATGTTCCAGATCTTATAGGAAAGGCTTTCTGTTTTTCCCCATTTGGTATGACACTAATTGTGGGTCTGTTGCATATGGCTTTTATTATGTTGAGGTATGTTCCTTCTATACTCAGTTTTTTGATTTTTTTAAATCATAAAGGGGTATTGAATATTCTTAAATGCTTTTAAGCATCAATTGAAATGATCATGTGCCTTTTATCCTTCCTTCTGTTGATAGACTGTATCACATTGATTTATTTGCATATTTTGAATTATCCTTGCATCCTAGGGATAAATCTCCTTTGGTCATGAGGAGTGATCCTTCTAATGTGTTGTTGAATTCAGTTTGCTAGTATTTTGTTGAGGATTTTGCATCAATATTCATCAGAGACACTGGCCTGTAGTTTTCTTTTTTTATGTGTCTTTGTCTGATTTTAGTATTAGGGTATTACTAGCCTTGCAGAATGAGTTTGAAAGTATTCTGTCTTCTTGTATTTTCAGAATAGCTTGAGTAGGATCGGTATTAGTTCTTCTTGAAGTGTTTGGTAGGATTCAGCAGTGAGGCCACTGGATCCCAGGCTTTTCTTTATTGGGAGACTTTTTATCATGGCTTTGATCTTATTGGTACTGGTCTGTTCTTGTTTTGGACTTCCTGGTTTAGTCTAGGTAGGTTGTGTGCATCTAGGGATTTGTCCATTTCTTCTAGGTTTTCCAGTTTGTTGGCATATAGTTGCTCATAGTAGCCTCCAATGATACTTTGAATTTCTGTAATATCAATTATAATGTCGTCTTTTTCATTTCTGATTTTATTTGTATCTTCTTTTTTTCTTAGTCTAGCTAAAGTTTTGTCAGTTCTGTTTAACTTTTCAAAAAACCAACTTTTTGCTTCACTGATCTTTTGTATTTTCTTCATTTCATTTATTTCTGCTGTGATTTTTATTTCTTTTCTACTAATTTTGGGTTTGGTTTGCTCTTGCTTTTCTAGTTTATTAAGATGCATCATTAGATGGTTTATTTGAAGTTTTTTTTTTTTTTTTTTTGATGTAGTCACTGATACCTATAAACTTCCCCCTTACCACTGCTTTTGCTGTATCCCATAAGTTTTGGTATGTTGTGTGTCCATTACCACTTGTTTCAAGGAATTTTTCAATTTTCTTCTCAATTTCTTCATTGATCCACTGGTCATTCAGGAACATATTGTTTAATTTTCATGTATTTGTATAGTTTCTAAAATTGCTCTTGTTATTAATTTCTAGTTTTATTCCACTGTGGTCAGAGAAGCTGCTTGCTATTGTTTCAGTCTTTTGAAAGTATTAAGACTTCTTTTGTGACCTAACGTGCATTTCTTTTCTCTCTCTCTCTTTTTTTTTTTAAATTTTACTTTAGGTGTATACTATACCTGGCATTTCTCCCCATGTTATCCCTCCCCACCCGCCCCACCCCTTGCTGTCCCTCCCCTACCTCCCCAACTGCCCCCAATGTTTCTTTAATTACGTATGAAGATCGGTATTTTTCATGTCACTTAGCTTTTTGTATTTCATTTTTTGTGAGATTTCCTATTTAGGTGCTTTTATCATTATGTATACAAGCTCTTAGTATAATAAGGATAACATATACATTGAAATTATATTTCCCTAGACTTTTTAAAAAATTTGTGTGTTTTGAGACACATAATACCCAGAGAAAGCAATTATTTAGTCCATAAAAATGTATATGGAATTATTTCCCTTAACATATCAAACAGTAATACATTTTAATTTCCAAAAAGAATGTTTGGTACATAGCACCTTATTAATTTATTACAATACATGAAGGCTTTCAGGGGTTTGGCTGAGAAGAATATGGAAGCAGCTACGAAGTAACCAAGAATTCTTGTGCTTGCATTGGTATTCTTTGTTCCAAGGCTGTGGTTTAGCTATCTCAAGACATTTTTCATTCTCTGTTACTTCTTTTTCAGTTGCCATTTGTATGTTTATTTGCTTATCTAGCACGTATTTCTCTCACAGGAAAAAATCATACAACCTCACAGGGTTGTATAGAAGCACAGAGAAGGAACAACTAAATAAGACTAAAGGAACCCTGGTCTCAGAGAAAGTGATGTTTCAGCTGAGTTTGGAAGGATTTATAGAGGTGCTTTACGGGATGCACAGAGACCACCACATCTCAGTCAAAGAAAATAACATGTATAACATCAGAGAGGAATCACATAATATTATCATTTTAAGGGCCAGCTTGAAGGACATCTGGGTGGTGGTGGCAGAAGGTGGCAGAGACTGAAGGTCTAGTGAGGCAAGCTATGAAGTGCTATTAACATCAAATTAGATTATTCTTTTGGCAAGTGAAGGAACATAAAAGGGAAAACATATTGGATGCAGGAAGATCAGTTAGGAGACTCTTGCCTCTCCCATGGGGAGAAAAAAACAGAACTAAGCACATGACAGTATGGATGGAGAGGGAGAGAATAGATGGATTTGACAGCTATTAAAGAGATCTTATTTTCAGGAATCTGCAACCGAGTGATACATTTCAGTCTACCATGACTTGTAAGTTTTTGGTCTGAATAGATGCTGCTGTCTTTTATTGAAATAAAAAAATTGGATAAGGAAAAGGAGGAGGCAGAGGCTGGGGGAAAAATAGGATGAGTTCAGCATTGGACACTCTGAGTTTATAGTATCCCAGGCACACACAAACAGTGTTCTCCTGAAGATAGGTGGATGTACAGGAGGGCAGCTGAAAGACAACTTGGGAGCCATTAATATATAAGATAATTGAAGCCATCAATGTTGATCAGGTCACTTAGACTCTGAGCCTATAGCAAGAGCACTGTGTTGAGGAGAGTGCTTAGGGAAACAGCAGCATTTAAGAAGCAAGCAGAGTGAGAAGCATTTGAGGATGAAACTGAGAAGGTACAGCCAGTGGAGAATGATTAGCATCAACACAGAAGCAGCCTGGAGGTTGGGAAGGAGACCCATAAATCTGGAGTATGATATAAGCAGGGTGATTCTTAATATTCAAGGCATTTGCTTATTTAAATTTTTCAACTTTTAGATTCAGGGTACATTTGTAGGTTTGTTATCTGGGTATATTGTGTGATGCTGAGGTTTGGGATACGAATGAATCTATCACCCAGGTACTGAGCATAGTACCCAACAGTTTTTCAACCCTTGCCCCCACTTTTCCCTCTCCTCTCTAATAGTCTATAGTGTCTATTGTTGCTGTCTTTATGTCCATGAATACCCAATGTTTAGCTGCCATTTATAAGTGAGAACATGTGGTATTTGGTTTTCTGTTCTGGTGTTACATTGCTTAGGAAAATGGCTTCCAGCTATATCCATGTTGCTCCAAAAGACATGATTTTGTTCTTTTTTTATGGCTTTATAGTATTCCATGGTGTATATGTACCGCATTTTCTTTAATCCACCAATGTTGGACACCTAGGTTGATTCCATGACTTGCTATTGTGAATAGCTCAGCAAACCCTTTTTTTGAGACAGGCTGGAGTGCAGTGGTGCAATCACAGCTCACTACAGGTTTGACCTCCCAGAGCTCCAGTTATCCTCCAACCTCAGCCTCCCGGGTAGTTGGGACTACAGGCATGTGCTGCCATGCATGGCTAATTTTTGTATTGTTATTGTTATTTTATATAGACAGGGTTTCACTGTGTTGCCCAGGTTGGTCTTGAAATCCTGGACTCAGGCAATCCTCCCACCTCAGCCTCCTGAAGTACTGGAACTGCAGCTGTGAGCCACTATGCCTGCCTACAGTGAGACATTTGAATTTTCGTATTCTTACAGACAAAAATGCATAGTATTTAATGAATGATGGAATATTGGGCAGATTCTTGGCTATTTGAACAAATGTACCCTAAGTTTATTAACATAAGTGATGCTGAACTGAAAGAATATCTCCAATGAAATACCTTTGGGCTTAGTATCTAATTTCTGTCCTGTTACTGTTTTACTATTACCATTTTAAACAATACTTGGGTTTTGAGAAGGCATAACCAAATTTCGTAAAGTCAGAAAGCTGAGAAGGATTCTTAATGAGTTATAAAACAACATTGGGCTTCAAAATTACTTTGAAATGCTAGAATAATGGGTAAACCAACATAATTGATTTCAATGTAGACTTTTGGTTCTGAAAATTAGATGTTCAAGCATAGAATGGGGAAATTTTACTTAAAAGTGCTTCTGAAGCCATAGCTGTCATATGGCTGCTAAAAGCAATGACGGAGGGTCTTGGGTTCTGTTTATAAGAGCAGAATGCTTTGTTTGTGGAAGGTAGACATTTAAATTAGGTCATTAATTCAATTTAGGTGCAATATTTGAAGAGGGGTATTGACAAACGGTGACATTGGCTTGAGATGTGAATTAGGATGATTAGTTATTTGGAAAGTATGTTACGTGGGAACTAACCAAAGGAATTGGGGTTGTTGAGCTTGGCGTAGACTTGGGGGGCCACAACATGAGCTTCAAATATATTAAGTGCAGTTATATATAAGCGGCATTGCTGTAATGCTCATTTAGAGGACAAGATTCGGATTAGTGGGTAGTGGACAAAAGGATGCATAATTTAGGTAATCTTAGAAAGTGTTTTACATATGCAGAAGCCATGAGCTAATGTCTTTGTACTCTGAAAATTACAGAACTGCTGCTTTGGATGGATTGCAGACCTGGTTTCTATCTATAGGAGCCATGAGTTCTAATTTACTGCACTGTGACTATTTTACCATGATGGATTTAAGGGGCAGTTCAATGACTCTTCAGGGTTATATCCAAACCTACTGTAACTGGTGAGAAGATAAATATTTGACCTTGATGCTTTAGTCCCAGCATACATTTTTTTTTTTTTTTGAGACAGAGTTTTACTCTTTTTTGCCCAGGCTGGAGTGCAGTGGTGTGACCACAGTTCACTGCAACCTCCACCTCCCTGGTTCAAGCAGTTCTCCTGCCTCAGCCCCCCGAGAGCTGGGATTACATGCGCACGCCACCACATCCAGCTAATTTTGTATTTTTAATAGAGTTGGGGTTTCACCATGTTGGCCAGACTGGTCTCGAACTCCTGACCTCAGGTGATCCATGCATCTTGGCTTCCCAAAGTGTTGGGATTACAGGCATGAGCCATTGCACCTGGCAGCACACATTCTTATTCTGTCATACTTAGCACTTTATTCTGAGAATGCTACAGCGTAAAAACAACAACAACAACAACAACAAAAAACAATGCCCTTTGGTATTTAACCCAGCCTCCCAAAGTTAAGAGCAGAAAGAACTGTCCCTTTGAAAATTTAATGCAGACTTCTATTTGATAATTCTTAGGCATATCAATAATGCATACCAGGAAATAACTTGAACCAGATAATAACTGATGCTTAAACATCTCTGAGCCAGTTATGCTAGGGAAGTACCTCCCTATCTAAAGAGCAGATAAATATTAAGATAATTTACTCTAGGGGTTTTTTATGGTTTCGTTTTTTTTTTTTTTTACGTTTGTTACCTTTTAAAGTTGAAAGTGATACATAGGCATTCCAGAAAAATGCAGCAATAAAAATATCCATCATTCCACTAAACAAGCATGCCAGTTTTAACATCTTAGTATTTGTAATAGGAATAACAAATAATAACAATAGATAGGTACAATTTTAAGTGCATTTCATTTATGAATTTACTCATCTCCCTAACTCTAATTGGTGAGCTTGAACCTAATATTTTCCCCCCATGTTTAAGTTACTTGTGAGCTCAGGGTGCTACACCAGGGCCCATACTTTTCACCATCAGACGATACTGCCTCTATTACATATATCAAAAGTCCTTTGCATGTATTTCATTATCAGTGTACACATATGGTTACATAATGGTAATATTATGTACATACAGTGGTTATCGTTTTTGGCATTTAAAAATATGATGTGAACTTACTCCCATATTTTGATTCATCAAGCATTTTATTGAGTGCTTGATGTGTCTCTGATTTTGTTCCTGGAATAACCAGTTTTTACAAGTAGTATTTTGAACAATCCATAATTCATCATCTTTCTGTTGATTTGTTTTCTATACCATCTATTGTGTATGTGGATGTATAAACATTTATAAGCTATTGTTTTATGTATACTATGTGCTGTATCATATGTATGCACATTTATTTAATTTCTTTTGAGCTATTTTCTATACTTTCAATTTTTTGTGCCAAGATTGTAGACAGAGTTTTATAATATAGTTTTATATGGTGGCACTTAATTTTTTTTCATTCAAATATTTCTTTTTAGCTGTTTTTACTCATTTAGTCTTTCAGTTCAACTTCAGAATAATTTTGAAAAGTTGAAATTTTTCTTGGATTCTGTTAAGTCCTCTCATTTATTTGAAAAAAAAAAACTTATATTTTTAGTATTATCTGCACCTTTAAATACATATAGTCTGTTTTAGCATTTATTGAGGCATTCTGTATTTCTCACTAGCAGAATCTTTGTATTCCAAACTATTTCATGTTACTATTTTCCATAATATTTTCCCCCAACCATTTTACCTTTTAATTGATTTTTCCCTGATATGTTGAAAAGCCACTGGTTTTTAGAAATTAATTGTATATCTAGTTTCTTACAGGACTGTCTTGTTAATTCTGACATTTTATCAGTTAATTATCTTTGATTTTCTTGATAACAAGTTCCATTTGTTGAGTAGTTACTGTGCGAAACACTTTTCTCACAGCAGTCCATACCTCTGCTTTCAGAGATGAGGAAACTGAAGCTCAAAGGAAATTAATAACTTGCGAAGGGTGACAAAGCTAGTGAGCCATAAAGCTGGGATGGATTTGTCTCCAGAGATCTCACTTTCCGCTGAACTCCACTACCTCCCACTACCCTACCTACACAGAACTGATCTATTATGCTTGCAGCTCTCCATGACTGATTCTTAGAGGCTACTGATCTAATCTTACTAGGTGCACCAGCCAGCTATTTACGATTTTTCCCAGTAGCCAATCATTTTCACGTGATTTATTTTTCTCGAGTTAGAGATCCTTTTCTCAGGTGTTCCAGAAATATTTCATCTCCTCCAAGGTAGGTGTTAATTCTACATTTTCACAAGGAAAGCTTTATGTATTGCTGTGTTTTACTCACACACAAGGTGTGGAGATGGCCACTCGTCCTCCTGTCTTGAGGATAGCATGTCTGTGCAGAGTTCCTAGTCCAGTTTCTGTTGTCTGAGAAACTTCCTTTTCATCCTATGCTGATGAAGTTTGAGGAACTCATTCTGTCTACCAAATTCTCGGTTAGGAGAATGTTTTAAAGAAACAGAGCTGTCTGTGCTTCTTCCATGTTAAGAAGCACATGATAGGTACTGGACCTAGGGCATTTTCTGCCTGTGTCTTTATCTGTACAGTTCTGGGAGTGAAGGACGTAGATAAAGAGGTTAGAGTGAGATTTGGTAGCCTGATGTCATCTTAAACGATAAGTCTGTAAAACTTCAAAAACAGAAGGCCTTTTTCTGTTGTTGGAAAACTATATTCCAAAGAAAATTAGGAATAAAAACTGATGGACAAATTGACGTGTAATTCTATCATTTTGTAGTATCCGATTGTTTTTGTTCTCTTCCTTATACCTCTTTCTTTTAAGACTTATCAGTTAGTATGGCTCAGGCATTGCTTTAAGTGTTTTACAGATATTAACCCATTCAATAACGATCATTTGTTATTAGTCCATTCATCTTTCATATGCAAATGATACTGCATTAAAGTGATATTCATATATTTTATGCAGAAGTTAAATCATTGCCTCAACCTTTAAAAAATATTTATTGAAGATTAATTGAAGTACAATCAGATACATATATTTGAAGTATACAGATTGGTCAGTTTTGACATATGTAAGCACTCATGAAACTATTGTCATAATCAAGATAGTAATTTCAGCACCCCCGAAACTTTCCTGTTTCTCTTTGTTATCCAACCCTTCTCTACCCTGTCTCCTAGGCAGCCACTGATCTGCTGTCGCTAGAGATTCAGTTGCATTTTATAGAATTTTAGATAAATGGAATCTTATGGCATGTACTCTCTTTTTGGGGGCGGGAGGCTGTCTTCTTTCACTTAGCATACTGATTTTGAGGTTTATTCACATTGTGGTGTGTGTCAAGTTTGTTCCTTTTTGCTGAGTGGTCGTCTACTATATGGTTATACCACAATTTGTTATTTAATATACCTATTTTTATTTTTTTATTTTTTTATTTTTATTTTTATTTTATTTATTTTATTTTTTTTTTTTTTGGAGACGGAGTTTCGCTCTTGTTACCCAGGCTGGAGTGCAATGGCGCGATCTCGGCTCACCGCAACCTCCGCCTCCTGGGCTCAGGCAATTCTCCTGCCTCAGCCTCCTGAGTAGCTGGGATTACAGGCACGCGCCAGCATGCCCAGCTAATTTTTTGTAGTTTTAGTAGAGACGGGGTTTCACCATGTTGACCAGGATGGTCTCGATCTCTTGACCTCGTGATCCACCCGCCTCGGCCTCCCAAAGTGCTGGGATTACAGGCTTGAGCCACCGCGCCCGGCCAATATACCTATTTTTAACATCATATAGTTGTAATCATAGCACTTGATATTCTTAAGCTCCAATAGGATAATTTAATCTATGATCATTAAATACTAACTAGTGAGTACTCCAATAAGTTCTTTATAAAGTTTAGCAACAGCAGTCTGAAGGTGTAAGTGTAAGCACTAAAGGACTCTTGGCATTCTGAGATATTCATGTAGGTGATTTTTTTTGTTTCATTCAGTATTTAACGCTATTCTGATAAATCTTGATTTTTGAAGCTAACCATTCAGTTAAGATGTGCCTTCTTTTAGAACTATTTCACTTTCACTTGCTTGCCTGTATGTAGATCATTTAACTATCAATTAATGAATGCATGTGTCTGGGAGTGCAGGTGAGAATGGTGAATCTCACACCACTCATTCAGAGGCTAAAATGAGTACTTTGTTGAGTTCATGGTAATGAGTATTCACATACTGTATGGAAATGAAAACAGTCTTTGTGTGTGTTCAGTTGGAAGAACAATTAAATATATTCAATCCTAGTTGAAATTATATTTCTCTTGTTAAAGAAAAAGTGAGAGGAGTTAAATATAGCATTTATTTGAGCAAGAAAACTGTTCATTAGGAATGCTGTCACCAGGCAGCATGGGGATGGTTTCCTCATATTGTTCTCGTGGGAGTGAATACATCTCATGAGATCTGATGGTTTTAAAAGGGGAAACCCCTTTCATTTGGCTCCCATTCTCTCTTGTCTGCCACCATGTAAGATGTGCCATTCACTTTCTACCATGATTGTGAGTCCTCCCCAGCCACGTGGAACTGTGAGTCCATTAAATTGCCTTTTTTTTAAAAAAAGTTAATTACTCAGTCTCAGGTATGTCTTCATCAGCAGCATGAAAATGGACTAATATAGTTGGTACATCTACAAACCAGGTGGACTATATAACAAGAAAACAAGAAATGACATACAGAGAGTACTTGATTGGTACAGCTGGCATTTACCTTCTTTGGGTGTAATCTGGCAGCTTTCAGCCTCTGGTTGTCTGCAGCTACTGTGATTGATTGAGACTCAGCTATTTGTTATAAGGATTTACTTTTGGTGACATTACAGTCTGTTTATACATCAAGTTAGGTTGTAGTTCATAATGTATGGAGAAACCTTTATGCCAAACTCAAAATATGTATGGCGGCAGCTTTAGGCCAAACTTAATTCAGTTTAATACCATAAATCACAAATCCACCAAGATAGCTAGGTTTAGTTGTTTCCCTCCCTCCCTTCCTTCCTTCCTTCCTTCCTTCCTTCCTTCCTTCCTTCCTTCCTTCCTTCCCTTCTTCCTTCCCTCCCCTTCCCTCCCCTCTTTCTCTTTCTCTCTCCCCTCTCTCTCTCTTTCTTTCTTGGGAGCTGATGAGAATTCTGATGACTATGTTTGCATTTAGAACAAAATAAGCATTCTTTTAGACTAATAGCACTTCTGCAAGTTTTGAGGACCCTTATGTTTTTCTTATATTGTTGTTCCAGGAAGAGAAAAGGTGTTGGTATGTACTATGACTGACTGACATGTCCCATCTAGGTTTATCTCCTCTTAGAATCCATTATCTGTAGCATTAGGTGATCACCCTAACAGGACAGGGAGAATAAATGTGACTCACTTGGCATCATAGTAGTGAGTTCTGCACTCTATGATGGACACAGATAAAGGCAGGCTAATCCTTAACTTGAACTTTTCAGTTATGGCTTTGTTTTTCCTGATCCCCCTTCAAAATCAGATTATTTCCTCAATTCTCTTTTCAACTCAGTAGAGTCAGACTTTTATCCCACTTGTTTTCCTTAATCTCTTGTCATGGTTAGTAATCACCTGATTACCAGTGGTTTCTTTAATTCTCATCCTATTCCATCTCTCTGAGGCATTTGACTGTATCCAGGCTGCTGCTTTCTTGCTTTCCGATACTGTCATATTGTGTCACTCATTGTTATGTCCTTATTTCTTTAGCCATTCTTCTATGACCTCTTTTTAAATGTCAGTTGTCCCAGGTTTTTGCTTTTTGTCTTTGTACATTGTAGATATCCTAAGTGATCTTACCCATATTTTCTTTTACTATTTTTCTGTAAATGGAAGTAATACATACTTATAATAAACGATTTGAATAATTCGAACAAGCAAAAATGAAAATCAAAACCTGCCGTCATACCTATGGAGAACCATTGTTAACATTATTTATCCAGCTGCTGTCTTAACATCTTAACTACAACATTTGTTTAAATGACTTTTAAATCCAACCTCCATTGTATAGTTTTCCATCAACTTCCAAAATAATATTTATGACTCCTTAAATTATAAAAAGAATTGTGAAAAAGCACAGTGTTTTTCTTTAAGGAACTCATAGTCTAGTGAAGTGGCTCTCAATCTGGCTTCAAGTTAGAATCTCAGACCAATAATTTATTTCCAATTTAGGAACTGAGAACAGGGTCCAGGAGCCAGATATCAGTGCATAGCCAGGGTTAAGAATCACTTGTTTAATGCCTGTATTTCAAAGTGCCGTTTATTTAACATCTACTCTATGCCAGGCCATGTGGTATCCATTTGTTCTTTCAACAAATATTTTTCCAGCCCTTCTTTTATGTTTACCCCTGGCCTAGATACCAGGAATACATCAGAGAACAAAAACAGAGTTACTGTTCTTTTGGAGCTTATGAAATGGTAAAAAGAGATAGACATTATATAAATACATGACAAGTGGTGATAAATGTAGGAAGAAAAAATAAGGGAGATGAGGGGATAGGGATGTGTGTCTATCTAAAAAGTCAGAAAAGGGCTTTTGATGTTATGGCATTTGAACAATGCCTGAGTGAAGAGGTTTCAAGCCTGCAGACATCTGGGGAAGGAGCTTCCAGAAACAGGAAATAACAAATGCAAAACCCTAAAATGAGCGTTCACTTAAAATGTTCAGAGAGGACTGACCCACTGAGGCTTGAGCAGAGTGAATAAGAGGGACATGGCAGGAATTGAGACCACAGGGGTGACGTGGGTGGAGTGTGGCAGACCACGTGGTGCCTTTTAGGGTGTGTGAAAGCCTGTGTGTGTCTTTACATCCGTCCTCCCTCTATGCTTATCTCCTTGTAAGGGTATAAGTATAGCAGCCATATTGGATTTGGCTCACCATAGCAACCTCATTTTAATTTGATTGCTTCTACAAAGGACCTATCTCCAAATAAGGTTGCACTCTGAGGTACCAGGAGTTAGGACTTCAGCATGTGAATGTTGTGGGGGACACAATTCAACCCATAACACCTTTATTCCCATATTAGAATAAAACTTATTTCAGAAGTTTTATTCTAGTAACATCATTTTTCTGCTGGGTGATATTTAGGTACAGTTACCAGTTACTTGATCCAGTTGTGTGTGTCATTTTAGATGATTTGGGGTGGGAGGTGGATTTCCTGATGTAATATGAATACTTGCAAATCAAAGAGAATTGCCTTTTGGAAAAGAAACATAAAATGAGTTAGAAAGGTGGTCTCTTAATACTTTTTATGAATATGAGACCAGACTTTTCTTAGATTGCACATCTAATTTCATGTTCAGTACAGTAGAACCAGCAAGCTAGTAGATGGAAACTTTCTCTACTTTGGGAAAAAGAGATAAATCAAAGTGCCTTCTCTGGGAAAAACCCTACATTAAATATATGTACCATCTCCCTCATCTTATTAAGATGGCAGCACAGTCTATTTCTAAATAAAGGCCAACATCTGACCCCACAGTATATCACCTTTAGTATAGAAAGAAATTATGTTTATTAGAAGAATTTTTTGTTGTTGCACCAAGAAAAATATTGTAGAAATTGGCTCATATTTGTATATTTAGGTGTATGATCCAAGTAAATGTTTTCAGCTAATTTCTGGGTATCCCATTCTCCCTAGGGTTGCTGCTTTATCAGCATTAGGTTTTAGTTGGGATACAGGCCATTATGATGTATCCTCATATAACAGTTGGCTTTTATTTAGAAACTGTAAAATATAGATCATAATTAATGACTGTAAAGACCTCATTATTTCTAAGTTCTTAGTGCAACAAGAAATAATGTAAACTTGATTATGGAATAGAAAATGTATTTTATGGGCTCATCACTGCCTTATAGGCTTAAGGCAGAATACAAGATCTAAAAAGAACAAAACAGTTGTGGTAAACATTAGTGTTAAATAAAATATCCAGTATTTTCCAAATTACTTTCTAGTTGGGAATTCTAAAGTTCAGCAGTTCCCTAAAATGGCCACTCAATGAATCTCTTGAGAGAGTCTTTTTTTTTTTTTAAATTGATATACTTTAAAAATCAATAAAAAAATTCATATGATTTAATTTTAAACCTGGAAAAAGTGATTCAATAAGAGACCAGGTTTTTTAATCTAGAGAAAATAGGAAACATATTCTCCATGTTTCTTCACAGATAAAGTCTAGTGGTAGTTTAGATACTAACCATATTAAAACATACAATTTATTAATGATAAATTTTTGTTCAAGCTTCACAGTTTACCTCATCGATGACCACGGCTCAATGAAACCTAAATTTGATCTTCCTCTGCATCCATGAAATTACAACTCTTCCAGCTTTCCCCCTTACTTTCTCATGTTCAGCTACTCTGGAAAGGCATCTTTTCTTAGTGCTTTCTCAGTGACTGTACTGATAAAAATACAAACAGCATATGGAAGCAGATATATGCGTAGGTCTTCATTTTGTGTTTTGGTAGACTGGTTTATTCAAGCAAATACAACAGGAGAATATGTTTGTTTAAGGTTTGCTTTTGTGCCAGTTGCTGCTTTCTCTCTTTTTTGGCCTGCCAGAAATATATACCTTTATTTCTACCCTGTTTGATAAAAATTTCTAAATGACAGTTTTTTCAGTAAATTAATTAGCTCCTTGAAAAATGCAACATATGTCTAACATGTTAAGGATTTTTGAATAATTATGCTCAAATTTGATTTTATTTGAAATGAAATGTTTTAAATTTAGTAAAATTATTTAATGTTAGAGGCTTAATAGTTCAATATTATATATAGAATTGGCCTTAATTTACAGTAGCTTGAAAAGCATAGTCTAATTTTAATTGTTCAGAAGAAAAATTTTTAATCACTATTTTTTGGAAATGAATTGATTGGGAGGGAATGATCAGTTGGTTATGTGTGCACCAGAGTGTGGTGGGGTAAGCATTGGCTTGTGAGTCAAGAGACCCAGTTACAGGATTTTACTTGTCATTAACTGTGTGACCTGAGTGACTTGCTTTCTGCTGGACTCCATCTTCTCATTTGGCAAAGAAAGAGACTGGTTTAGATCATCTGTAAAGTCCTTTCCAAGCTTGACATTTTATGACTTTATTTCTTCTTGTTTTATATTTTTAGATAAAACAGGAATTAGGTTTTTGCTTTTTGTTGGATACTCTTGACTGAATGGGGATTTTTTCTGCCCAATATGGTCATACTGGGCAGAGAATGTAGCTTGACGGTTTTTTAAAAATAAGCACTGTCTGCAAAGAGTCAACAAGAAGGCTTGGTGAATCTGCCAACAGATGACTGCTTCTATAATTTCATTTAGTCAAGAAAGCCAGTTGAATTTAGACATTTAGCATGAAATACTTAATATTCCTCAAGACAAGGTTTTGGGGCCATAGAGTGTCTTAGCCTTCTATAATCCTGATTTGGTTTATCAGGTGACCTGGGGTAAAGAGGACTTATAATTTTATATATTATATCCATCACAGCCTGTGATTTTTTTTTTTTTTTTTTTTTTTTTGGTAGGAAAAGACTTAGGTCAGTGACGTAAGGCAGGCCTGGGTGATACTTGCTTTTTATTTTTAAAAATAAATTTTATTTTAGTTTATTCACTAACCTATGGCTGTCAGCTGCTGGGGTCTTATTTGATCATTTGAAAATGATAGCATTCCACAGGGATGTTTTATAAGAAAAATTATTCCTGAATGGGGATATATCACATTCTTAGCTGACAAAAGCTCAACATTGTAAAGATATCTGTGTGCCTCAATTTAATCTGTACTTTTAAAAGAATTGCCCCCAATCTAAATATAGTTTTGCCTCCTTGGGAGTGTGTATCTGTTGAAGGTGTAGGGTAGAAATTCAAATATTCTTCAGGTTTGTAAGATAGACTGTGTTCTGAGATCAGCTGGGAAAATGCTGAAAAAGAAGTATGTTAAAGAGAGGTATTCGCATAACTTACTGATGAGAGGATGAATGATTAAAGACTGTCTAGAAACATTTGGGTAATATTTATTAAGAGCTTTAAAATACATGTTCTTACCAGGTATTTTGCATCTATTTCTGTAATTATCTTGAGTAAATTGGTTAACTGAACAGTGGTATATATAGAAGGCTGTTACTCATCTTAGTGTTATTTATAAAGAACCCAAATTTTTAATAGGTGACTGGTTAAATATATTGTTCCCTTATGAAATGGATACCATGGGTCGTTAAATGTGTTGATATGGCAGTATATTTATTTACATGGAAGAGATTTACAATATATTAGGCAGATTATAAAACATGAAGACATTGATATAGGTAATATATGTGTACGTATCTATTTGGGAAAATGTGCAACAAATTAACTGTGGCTATCCCTGGGTGGCAAGATTATGTGTGACTGGTCATCCTCTGTTTCACATATAAAGCTCTATTTCTAGTTTTTCCACAGGGATCGTGGATTCTTTGAGAGGAAGTAAAACATAATAGTTAAAGCAGTTGAGAGGGTTGAACTGAGTCTGGCTGGATTTATATCCCAGTTCTATCACTTACTAGCTGTGTAATCCTTAGTCAGTCACTTTATTCTGTGTTGTTCTAATCTGTAAAGTAGGGATAATCATAATAGAAATTAATAATACCTACCCCACAGAGTTGTGAGGATTACATATACTTAATATATGCGAACTCTTTAGAACAGTTTGTAGTACTGTATTAATCTTAGCTTTTATTATTTCTGTAATAAAAATAGCACATGCAAGAGAGACAGACACACTAGCATTCCTAGACTCTACCGGTAGAAGAAATGGTCTCCAGCAACTGAAATGATTTGGTAAATTTTAAAGAAGAATATGATGATTAGGTGTTTACTTTTCTCTTTACTATTTCTAAATTTTAAATTTAAAAATTCTAAGGCTAAATTCATGTAACATAAAATTAACCATATAACATAAATTTAAAAGTGAAAACCCAGTGGCATTTAGTATATTTATAAAGTATACATTGTAACACTCCAAAACATCTCCATAATTTCAAAGTAAAGCCCTGTAACCATAAGGCAGTTTCCATTCTCTCCTCCCTGCAGCTCCTGGCAACCACTAATCTGCATTTTATATGAATTTATCCTGGATATTTCATATAAATGGAATTCTATAATATGTTACCTTTTGAGCCTGGCTTTTTTGACAACCTAATAGTTTAGAGGTTTATCCACATTATAGTAGTATCAGTACTTTACTCCTATGTCTGAAAAATATTTCATTCTATATATATATCACACTTTGTTTTCCATTACCCATTGATGGACACTTGGGTCCTTTTCACATTTTGGCTATTGTGAACAGTGCTGCTATGAATAGATTTGCTTTTATTAATAATAGTTTCTTATATCAAAGCTTATGTATTTATCATAGAAAATTTAGAAAATACAGAATTACAAGTACTTCAAATTTTCATTTTGGTGTGGTACTTTCAGTCTTTTAAAATATGCACATACTATATACATATGTGTGTGTATGTAAGTGTGTATATATGTATTAAAACACATAGCTGTGTAAAAAAATATACTTCCTTAAAAGAGAAATTGGGATGGTAGTACACATTGTTTTATGGAGCTATTTACCATTGAACATTTCTGAACATTTTCTTTTGTCCATAAGAAATATTGATATAACAATTTTTAATCAAAAATTGAAAATATTGTATATGGTATATTGGTATAACATAATTTTTAACGAACAGAATTTAGTTTACTAATATTGAATGATGAAAGTTTAGCTTTTGACTTCTATATTAAGTGCAATGAATATTCCTTTATATAGAATACTGCTTAATTATTTTCTAGGGATAGAGTCCTAGGAATAGAAGTTTTGTCAGTAAGTATGTACTTTTAAGGTTTTGACACACACTGCCAAATTTCCCTATGGAAATGTTATACTGATTCACATACTACCAGCAGTATTTGTCTGTTTCTTCTTTTGATTGCCATTATACTTTTATTCATAATCATTGTCACTTTAAAAAAATACTGTCTAGTTCATATATTTAAATTTGTATTTATATAAAACATTACCAGATATTGTTTTCTTCCTTTTGGGAATGCCCGCTTATAGACTTTTAGTGAGTTTTGTCTTTTCCTAATGACTAGAAGAGTTTTTTGAAAAATATAATGGGGTGGGCGTGGTGGCGTATGCCTGTAATCCCTGCATTCTGGGAAGCTGAGGTGGGTGGACTGCTTGAGCCCAGAAGTTCCAGACCAGCCTGGGCAACGTGTGAAATGTGGTCTCTATAAAAAATACAAAAACTTAAATTGGCATAGTGGCATATGCCTGTGATCCCAGCTACTTAGCAGGGCAAGGCAGAAAGATGACTGGAGCCTGGGAGGTTGAGGCTGCAGTGAGCCGTGATTGTGCTACAATACGCCAGACTTGGTGACTGGACAAAACTGTGTGTCAAAAATCAATAAATAAACAAAAATATAATGAAGATGTAAATGTTGACAGTCTGTTAAGAATTTTTTTTCTAGGTTGCTATTTGTTTTATCTATGGCATTTTGATCACAGGGAAGTTAAAAGTCTTAACGAAGTGATCTCTGTCATTTTTTGCTTTTATCAGTTTCTGTGTTGCTCAAATGTTTTTCTAAGTCTTCCTTAGGTGATTGGTATATATGTTTGATAATAAGCAAAAATTCTAACATTGTCTTGTTGGACATGGAATGTTGCTTGACTTAGTATTTATTTTGCTACATAACTTTCTCTAGTCACTTAGAAGAAACTGCGGTTAACTGAGAGCTACTAGTACCCTAAGTTTAGGATCTGAATTTGAAATGTAAGTTCAGAGACAAATATCACAAGAAAACAAGGGCATGTCAGCATTTATTTAGGGAACTCATTTCCACAATGTTTGCTTGAGTCAGAATTCATTCATGTAGTTTCTCTTTGTATTTGTCTGTGTCCACAGCTTAATAACTTCCATTGACCTTTGAGGCACTAAGATCCTCATTCATCAAAGAAAACTAAATTTTGTTCATCATACTCCATTTACCTACAGGAAATTGAACTGGTTTATTTTTGGGTGAAACTGTTTTTACCTTTTGAAGATCATCTAGCTGGAATGCTTCACTTCTTAGACAATCCAAATCATTTGTCTCTATTATAAATAGGCAAAATATTCCTACATGTCAGGGAAATAAATTATATGAACTGATACTAACCCATGTGAGTATCTAGAATTTTTTTTCTTGCATTAAATAGAGAATTAAAAGTGACTTTTCTGCCAGTGTGAAATGGAACTTCTGTTTATGCTAGGCTGATGATGTTAATGATGATTATTTAGTCTTTATCTGCTTTTTTAAATTTTTATTTTTTGAGACATAGCTCACTCCGTCATCCAGGCTGGGGTTAGGTGGTGAGATCCTGGCTCACTGCAACATCTGCCTTCCAGGCTCAAGTGATCCTCCCAGTTCAGTCTCCTGAGTAGGTGGGACTAGAGGTATGCACCATGGTGCCAGCTAATTTTTGTATTTTTTGGGGAGATGAAGTCTTACCGTGTTGCCCAGGCTGGTCACAAACTCCTGAGCTCAAGTGACCTGCCCACGTCAGCCTCCCAAAGTGCTGAGATTACAGGCATGAGCCACCATGCTTGGCCTATTTTTGTGTTTTGCCTCTGATAGATCTTTTAAACAAAAGATAAATACACGTTTATTATAAAAGAAATCAGGAAATATAAGCAAGGCAAGCATTCTAAGATGAGTACTGTTAATAGCTTACCATATATTCATTCAGATCCCTTTTCATATGTATGTATTCATTCACGTTTAATAAAAACTCATTTTTATATTTGTCCTACTATGCATATCTTGCCATGCCAAGGGCAGATGTATACAGTTTGAAATAAGTGCAGAATTCCACTGTGTGGATATATCAAAATATATTTCAGTAGTTCCCCATTATTGATCATTTAGAATGTTTTCTACTTCTTGCTATTATAGCTCATAATAGGCATTGTGATAGTAAAATCTTTGCTATATTTAGATATTTATATTTAGATATTTCCTTGGATAAATTCCCCCCAAATGGAATGTATCTACTTTTTGAATCTTATAAGTGTTTGGAGAGAGAAATGAGATTGTCAGGAATGTAAAAGCTGAGGATTGGATGTCTTTTCAAATGTAATACATGAAATCAAATACAAATGTCTGTCTTCAACATTATAGCATTTATCTTTTTTTTCCTCTTTCTGTGACAATTCATCTTCCACTCTAATTTATTTTTCCAACTGTGGAAATGAAAGAGAATGAGTAGGATAGGAATCTAGGTTTGTTCTCTATCTTTATTCTTGTTGGAAAGTTGGGTTTTGATAACTTTTTGAAGGCAGGTTTTTGGAAAGGAGATTCCTTTTCTTTGATCATGCCTAGTCTGTTGTTTTGACGTTTGGAGAACTTTTTACTGTGGGTGTTTTCTATTTGCTGATGATGACTCGCCTTGTTATCAGCCTTTATCTTTTCCTTTTCCATGGACATTCAGAACCCACAGTGTGTGGCTGCTGGGCAGTATTACAGTTATCGAGAGAAGATAGGTTCATTATCTCAGTATGATTACAAAATTGGATGTGGCAAATACTTTGGTAGGGTCAGCCCTTACATCACTGATGAAAACAATCGCAACATTACCTGTAAGTTGTTTGGGCATTGCCCTTTTTTCCTATGATTTCTACCCATCTTGTGCCACCTTACTTGTAAGTCCTAAAACTTTCTAACCTGGAACTTCATAATTTTATCATCGATGAATAATCTCATTCTGAAAACAAGGATACATTTTGAGTCTAAAATATCCCTATACACATAAACACTAACATACAGAAGAGTTTCATTTATAAAGTCTTTGAGAAATGATGACCCATTTCTCTGTCTTGAAGACTAAGAATTTTCTGTTTGCTTTCCTGTGTTTAGATTTGTTTGTCTCAGGTTTCAGTTTCACAGTGAATCACTAAGTACAGAAAAGGACACAACACTGATTTAGGGAAGACCTGAGAGTGTGAATGTAATCACACCTTCAGAAAGAGATTTGTTACCTGGAAAGGAAACTGCTGCTATTATTTCCAGTGCTTTAATTAAGAAAATGGCCTGGTAACTGACAACTCACTTTAAGAAAATTTGTTGTGTAAAGAGCCCAATCAGAAATATGAAATACAGGAATAGTCATTATCATTAGAAAAATATATATATATATATTTTTGAGATGGAGTCTTGCTCTGTCACCCAGACTGGAGTGCAGCAGGATGATCTTGGCTCACTGCAACCTCTGCCCCCTGAGTAGCTGGGAGCAATAGGGAATAGCTGGGAGTAGCTGGTTCAAGCAATTCTTGTGCCTCAGCCTCCTGAGTAGCTGGGACTACAGGCGCATGCCACCATGCCCAACTAATGTTTTGCATTTTTAGTGGAGATAGGATTTCACCATGTTGGCTGGGCTGGTCTTAAACTCCTGGCCTCATGTGATCCGCCTGCCTCAGCCTCCCAAAGTGCTGGGATTACAGATGTGAGCCACCATGCCTGGCCAGATTTTTCATCTTTGAAGGATTTATAACAGAAGGCCTTTTAATAAAAAGCTTTTAAAATTTTTGTTAGGAATTAAAAATAGTTTATATTGCTGAAGAAGTTTTAGGCAGGTGAGTAGGAAATAGCTGGGATTAAAATTGGTGTCAGATAATGTCTAAAGCAGATAAACTATTTTTTTGTCTAATAAGAGATGAACTTTAGATAGTGTTGCAGTTCACAACAGATTTATCAGTTTTATTTTTGGTCTTATATTTTGATATGGAATATTGATAAAGATTGTTTTGATAAAAGATTAAGTCAAAAGGCACTTTTGTAATATAGTGCAAAAATACTTGCAAAAAATAGATATTGTAATAATCTAAATGGTTATTTCTTGTGAATAGAAATCTGTCATGTATTAGCATGTGCAAATATATTTATTAGTATGGTGATAATTTATAGTGATAGCAGTTGCCTTTTTTTTCCTGCAGCATACCAATTCTTTTTATTTTTCTACCAGCTCTGTTGGTATAAAATCAATAAATATAATATTATATACAAAAAAACTGCACGTTTTTAATATATACAATTTGATGT
>NW_022436947.1:47674985-47696953 GCF_009761245.1 Sapajus apella | reverse complement strand
ATTATATACAAAAAAACTGCACGTTTTTAATATATACAATTTGATGTGTTTGGACAGATGCATACACCCATGAAACCATCATAACAATCATAGTAATAAACATATTTTCTATCTCCAAAATCTTCCTCCCATACTAGTTGTTTTTTGAAGTGAATTGAACAATATTTCATTTCTATGGAGTGTTTTAGTGTGTTCTTGCGTAATTGTAATATATACAGGAATCAAGAGCTTTCTAATTATAGTGGGTAAGAGAAAAACTTTGCCAATTTCTCATGTTAAATTGTTGATTGTATAAGTCAAAAATTTAAATTTAAAATATACACTCATATTTGCTTCACTTAATCCAACAGAAATGGTTTTTAGTGATTTAAACTTTACATTGTTTGTTAATCACATTGTGATTGTGTTTATTTACAGAGTAGAAGCAGTGTTGACATCAGTGTGCTTGAAATTCTGGATATAAACCTGTGTTTGGCCATTATGTTTAGCTTCTTATTATAGCTTCATCTTAACCAAATCCAGTATTACTAAATCATTATCTGGAAATGTCACTTTTATAAGCACTGAAGCTTTTACCATATATCGTTAATTTTTGTTATTCATAGTAGTTATGGTCTGTAAAGTTGCCATGAACACTGAATTAGCCAGTGCTGAACCATTGGTCCTAGGAGAAAATACAAGAACCTCTGGTCTTATTTTTGTCAGCAGATTGAAATATAATGTTGTTTTATATGTGTTTCCATTTTAAGACATCTTATTTAATCTATGTTGTTTCATTAATGTTGAACCCATAGCCAAGAACACCATAACTCACACCTGAAGGAAGCGTGCCAAACATATACTTCTCTGTAAGGAACATCAAAGCCTTCTAGGAACTCTAGAGAGTACAATGCTTTGGGGCCATTTTAAAGCAACATAAAGCCAAAAAAAAAAAAAGATGAAAAACATGGCACAAAACGTACTAGGAAAAGGACACTCAGTGACAGTATAAGAGCTGACACAAGAAGGCAGCGCACCACCTGTTGGCCTTAGCTAAGAATGTGTGTGTCAGGTGACTCCAATTTTTCACTGCACTGTGCGTGTTTGCACATAACTAGGAAATGACTGAGTATTGATTGTGCAGTGACAAGTAAATTTTAGCAAGCTGAATTTGCAAATATGGAATCACCAATAATGAGTCTTGACTTGGCTGGTGTTTGAGGGAAATTTTTCTGCTTAATAAGATGAAATAGAATTGAACATAAGTTAATTTGGTGATATAGGCTAATCATTATGGAGATGCTTATGAAGATAATCCAACATTTACTGAGAGTCTGTCGCTGGGGCTGGTATCTTTGACTCTACTTCAGTGTCCCCTATAATTTGCCGTTATCTTCTTCACCACCTGCTCCTTCCTCATTCCGTTCCCGCTGGTATTTCTCAATGTGGCAAGGTTTAGTTATCTAACACTCTTCTCAACCTGTCTTGCTTGCCTCATCTGCTGTCTCCTGTTACCTAAGAAAACCCTGGGCATTTTAGGAATAACCAGAAAACAAGCTCATTATATGATTAAGAATAGCTTTTTGATATGAGTTAAACTCAATAAAGTTTAGTATGAGGGACTTGAATACCTCGTCTTTATGACAGTGTTTTCCCTTCTGATTTTAAGGCATTTGTTAACATTTTTTCCCCCCATGGATGTATGAGATAATTTACAATGCTAGAGCTTTTGCCACTAGATCACTGGGAACAATTGCTCAAGTTTAAGTTAATATCTCGAGCTTCATTCTTTTCTATTGGAATTGAATAAAAACCATGATATAAAGCAGAGCCTTGTTGGTCATTTGCATATATTTGGTCATTTGCATATATTCTTGTGGTATATTATCTTCATTTTGTAAGATTGGAGGCTGAGGTCTGGAACACAAAATAAATATCTTAGAGGAGTGCAGAAATAATGAGGAAGTTTGCAAAATGCTTCTTTGTGTTCTATTTGATGGCTTGTTACCACATTTGCATGATTTTGTGCTTTATTTCCAACTTATTTGGGCCAACTTTAACATTTTTTATGGTTAAGTTTTTAGAGGATTTTCTAGTCATTAAATTTCTTGGATTTTAGTGTAGTGTGTCGCTGGTCACACAGCAGTGGCAGGCTGTGTGAACTTTCTTCTCTTCTATAACAGTTCCGATTTTAAAGCTGCCTTCTGCCAAAGGATTCACTGCAGATATGACTTTTGTTATACTTTGTTCATGCCAGTTGAAATGTTTTTTGAAGCCCTGATAACATGACAGTTAGCTCCTATCTTATTTTTGTTGCAATGAAAGTATTTGTTCAGATACTTTGTGAAAAGTACTGAACAGAGTACTGAACAAAGTACTTCTGAAAAGTATCTGAACAGAAAGTACAGATACTTTCTGTACAGATAATCTGTTGTGTTATGAGTGTTCTAAATGCAAAAATGTTCATTAGCTTAAGAGAGACAAGATATAATTGAATAAAAATGTACTGATTGAATGTAGAAAGAATAGCTCTAGACTAGCACTGTGGTTAGTAGCCAGGTATGGATATTGACCACTTTACTTTTTATTTTATTTTTTTGAGATGGAGTCTCACTCTGTTGCCAGGCTAGTGTGCCATGGCATGATCTTGGCTCACTGCAGCCTCTGCCTCCTGGGTTCAAGTGATTATCCTGCCTCAGCCTCCTGAGTAGCTGGGACTATAGGCACATGCCACCACACCCAGCTAATTTTTATATTAGTAGAAACAGGTTTTCACCATGATGGACAGGGTGGTCTCGATCTTCTGACTTCGTGGTCTGCCTTCCTCAGCCTCCCAAAGTGCTGGGATTACAGGTGTGAGCCTCCGCGTCCAGCCAACTCTACTCAACTTCTATCAACCAACACAGTTATATCATAAAACCTTCCTTTTTGCGTATATTCTTGTGGTATATTATCTTCATTTTGTAAGATTGGAGGCTGAGGTCTGGAAACACCTGTATTTTTAAATCAGTTTAATGTGATGACTAGAAAGCTTAAAATTACACAAGTGACTTGCATTTGTAGCTTATATTTCTATTTGAGGATATATATAGATGGTACAGGTATTATGCTGAATATTTAAAATGTATAGACCCTGTCTTTTGTTTCTCTCATCTTTCTTCCCCTCCTATAAATATACCTGTAATATTGTTAGGAGGTAAAGACATATGAAAAGCTTATTCAATGATCAACTCCCTAGTGACCCACCAACACATTTCTCATTATAGGTGGTGGTTATGTGCTCCTGTGAAAGTTCCCAAGATAATAAGTTGATAAAAGCCAGATAAATAAGACCATATTTTTATACAACAATGTTAAGGCAATTAGCAATTTTGTGAATTCACTGAAACTGAAAAATTGTACTGGGAATTTATATTAAAATGAGTTATAAACATCTGTAATCCTTGCTCAGGTATGAGTTATCTTAGTTTGTTACTATCAGTCAATAAGAACCAAGTATTATCAGCGCATTCAGTAGTATTATGAGTTTTAAAAAGTTGAATACTATTTTCAGGTATACAGGCAAGGATTCAGTCTAGGAAAGGTTCTGGCCTTCATCACTTTTTTTGATATAGCATGAAGTCCTTTGTTCATTTGCAAACATGTTTTGTGGTGATATATTTTCTTTTTTTTAAAAAAAATTTTATTTAACCCAGGACAGTGCTGATATTTTTCTTTATTTTCCAAAGCCTTTATTTTAAAAGTAACATTTTACTCATATAAACTTGGACAATGTAAAATTATGTATAAAGTGGTTCCTTTGTATTTGTGGGCTGTACAACTGTGGATTGAACCAACCTGAGATTGGAAATATTTGAAAAAAAAATGGCATCTCTACTGAATGAACATGTATGGATTTTTTTCTTGTCATTATTCCCTGAACAATGCAGGTATTATCTTAATATAGAATTTTCACTGGCTTTATATTTTTAAACTATAATAGTACCTGTCTGAGTACTGTGCAGATTTTGCTGTAATATTCCAGGAGAAATAGTAAAGATAGCAGCAGAACAAGGCTCTTCTCTGTTCTAATCAAAGGGTCATCTCTCCTGCCAGCTCCTAAAAACAATAGAAATTCTTACTGAAACTCAAGTTTTAAAAGTTTTTGGTGGTCCTTCAATAGAAATGCATAGAAATGTATCAGAATGTGTTGTTTTTTTCTGAAATGCCAGAGGATGCTTAGTCTTCCCCTATGCAGCCTATAATTTTAGTTAATATGAATACTGATGAAAGACATAGCACTTCTGATAGTACATTTTGACTTCCTACATTGGAGATTTATTTCACTTCATTCGTATCTATTAAATCAGTTTAGCTCTACTTGAGTCACAGTTTCAAAGATTTCCAACTGTAAAGCTGACAAAACTATTGGTGGAGGTGGAGAGTATTAAGAATTTTGCTTTTAGTTGTTTTTCTCCAATTGGACTAGAATGCACTTGTTTCTAAGAATTATAACCAGTTATAGAATGAAGCTTTGTAGGAAATGTTAAATGCAAATTCCACTTTAAAGTTTGGCAATAGCCACAGGCACAAATTTTATTTCCAAATCTGGGAAAAGAGACCTCTGGAGAAATGAAATACTTTGAACTTGAACTTTCTCTCTCTTTCACTCTCTCATAATGAGTTTACTTGGAAAGACCTTGAAAGGTAGTGTTTATAAAAAGAATTTTATATACAGATTTTAAAGGATGTTCTTTAAAGCTTTCCTAGGTTTATTGGAGAAAAACAGAAGAGCTAATAAATTCATACAAAATAACCCTCATTGTACCGTGGAAGGTGTTAATATATTTCTTTAAAGATGAACTTGTGAGCACTCTAAATCCTTATTTGCCTGCTTGACAACCTGTGGTTATCTTGAGCCTTTTTATCAGTAGAGGTGAGAATGTTAGAAAAAGGATTTGGGAACACCGGTTGTTTTCTGCTTCCTTTTGGTGCAGATCCTTATTCCTGTTTTTCTGTACTGTTAGGTTAGCCGCTTACTTCATTTTCTGTCTGAAATAGCCATTATTTCACCACCTTTCCTGATTCCAAAACACTGGGGTACTCCACTGACTGTACTAAATTTATATAGCTCTAGCATTCAAAACTCTTAAATGATCTGGCCTCAAACTGTTTTTTGAGTATTTTCTCTTACTCTCTACTCCCAAGGCAAACTGTCTCCTTTCAATTTCTACAATAAATCCTGTAATTTGTTTCTTAGTGTCCTTCTTCCTAATGTTCACTCTGTGTAAAACACCTTTGTAGTTTATTCCCTATTTCTATTATGTATATTGAAATCCTTTTCATAGATTGAATCTCTGCTTCCTCTTCCAAGCCACTGTGGGACCTCCCAAGTTGAGCTAAATGTGCTCTTTGCCCTTTAAACTTTCTACAGTTATTGTAGTAATTATCAGAATTCACCTTCCTTGATGGCTAGTTACATTTATGTCTTATCTATTCTATGATGAAGGTAAATGTTCATGTCTCATAGGTGGTTTTGTTGTTGTCATTTTGTTTTCTGCTCAGCATTGCTTAACAAAATTGGGGACATATATATTTTTTTTAAATTCATGAATCAGTGAATTCAGATATGTTCTCTCCTCCAAATTATCCCAAATCCAATGTACTACTGTTTCTTATATATTATTTTCCACTTAGGAAATAACTTTTTAATGGCTCATTTATGTTTCCCTGATTACTTTTTTTGTAGGAAATTTTAACTAAATAATTTTTAAACTTAAAGAAAAATTACAAGGATAGTACAAGAACTCAGATTCACGAATTGTTTACATTTTGCTCCAGTTTTCTTATTCATATTCTCTCTCTTTCTCTCTCATTGTTTGAATTATTTGAGAGTAACTTGGAGACATTATGGTCCTTCATCACTAAATACTTTGGTACATATTTGCTAGGCTGGGTGCAAGTGGCTCATGCCTGTAATCCCAACACTTAGGGAGGCCGAGGCAGGTGGATCTCTTGAGGCCAGGAGTTTGAGACCAGCCTGGCCAATATGGTGAAACCTTGTCTGTAAATAAATAAATAAAAATAATTTACTACAGCTTTCCCTAACAACAGGGTCATTCTTTCACAACCATAGCACAAAGAGTAAAATCAGAATGTCTTACTTTGATGCATATTTCTGTCTAATCTATAGTCCATATTCAAATTTTATCAAGTGTTTGGATGATGACCTTTATAACTGTTTTCTCCCCAGTACAGGATACAGCCTAAGATCTCATATTGCATTTCATTATGTCTCTTTAGCCTTCAGTCTGGAATAGCTCCTCAGTTATGTCTTTCTTGATGTTAACACTTCTGAAAAGTATAGATCTGTTATTTTGTAGAATGTCTCTCCAATTGGGCTTGTGGAATGTTTCTTCGTGATTAAATTGACATTTTATGTTTCTGACACAAATAACACAGTAGTATTTTTTCCAGTGCATGATACCAGGAGGCATGTGATATCAGTGTGTTCCATTATTGGTGAAGGTAACTTTTTATCATTTAGTTGAGTATGACAGGACTTTTGCTTTAAAATTACCGATTTCCCATTGTAATAATTAGCAATTTGTGGGGCGATATAGTAAGACTCTATAAATATCCAAGTCCTCATCAAACTTTCAATCACTAGTTTTGGCAACCCTTAAATGGGTTTCTTCCTTCGTCATTCCTTCTCTGCATATTAATTGATCTTCTTTTGAAAAGAAAGCCTCTTCCTTCTTCCTCATTTGTTTGTTTATATTGATACGGGCTGATGGATTCTTATTTTAGTTCATAGTTTTAATTATTTATTTTGATACACAAATTGGTCTAGATTCAGCTATTGGAGGCCCCTTCAAGCTAGATGCCGTATTACCTTTACCTGTTTCATTCATTCTTTGAGCACTTCTTTACTTTCTGGGTCAAGCTGTTCTAGGCTTATCATATACTTTTCCTGCCCATCCCTCAAATTATCCTTTCCCCAAGAAGCCCTGATTCCTTGAACCTAAGATGATATTTAGAAACTGACATCTGGGAGCCAAGCATGTTTGTTTTACTGAGTGTTCTTTTTTTCCCCTAGATCTTCTAAGTAGATAAATCTAGAAAATGTGTGTTTATGTGTATATATAAGAGTGTGCATATGTACCTTTTAATCTTATTTCGTTCCATATCTGTTCATATTAAAAACTACAAGTTTGTACTGGTAATGCTAATTCCATTTGAACAGCACAGGGTACATTCATGTCTTTCTCCTTTTTATACTTATAACTACTTTCTTTAACAGTGAGAAACCTGGTTTCAGTTAACTCAGTGTATATACTCGTTTGCTCAAGTCTAGAATACATGGAAAGTAGTTTCAGAATTGTTGGCCCACAGCACTGCAGAAAGCAAACCTACTAACTAGGGTTCTATATTTGTTTACTTTTTTGAGGTACAGTGTACATACAATCAGATGCACAAATGTTAAGTATACAGTTTTAGTTTTGACACATGCACATATCCGTGACAAGAAAGAGTACTTCTGTCACTCAATAAACTCAATTTCCTTTCCATTTAATTCTCTCTCCAACTCTGCTGCCCAAAAGCAATCACTTTTCTGACTCTTCACCACAGTTTACTTTTGCTGGCTTTAGAACCTTATATAAATGGAATTATGCAGTACATATTTGTGTGTGTGTGTCTGGCTTCTTTCACTCGGCATCATGGTTTTTGAGATTCATCCACATTGTCATGCATAGCCTCAGTTTCTTTCTTTTTATTGCTGAGCAGTGTTCCCTCATATAACTATACCACAATTTACCCATTTATCTGTTGATGGACATTTGGGTTGTTTCTAGTTTTTAGCTATTTTGAATATAGTAAGTGGCTGTGAACATTTTTATATAGTCTGCTTTGTGGACATTATGATTTTACGTCTTTTGGGTAAAATCTTGAGTAGAATGGCTGGACTATTGGATAGGTGTTTATTGAGCTGTATGGAAAACTACCAAACACTTATTCCAAGTTGTTTTTACTCCTATCTGCAAGATGAGTGTTCTGGTTGCTTTATATCCTTGTTCACATCTGAGTTTTCAGTATTTTTCATTGTAGCCATTCTAGTGTTTGTGTAGTAGTGCCTCATTGTGATTTTAATTTGTGTTTCCCTGGTAACCAATGATTAAATGACTTCTGGACTTGATTAATGATTAAATGACTTTTTAATGTGTGTATTGGTCATTTGTATGTCTTTGGGAAGTTTCTGTTGAAGTGCTGTGCTGATTCTATATTGTAAAACTCATTTTGGCAAATTTTAGCCCCCTCTATGTGCTAAAAGGTTAGCTAGCAATGGTTTGTGAAATGTGATCACAAAAGCCAATTTTTAATTGAATTGTAGAAGCTTTTAATATATTTGGAGTGCAAATTCTTTGTCAGAAATATGTTTTCAGAATATTTTCTTCCAGTCTATGACTTGCTAATTCGTTTTTCTTAATGTTGTATTTTGGTGAGCAGGAATTTTGAATTTGAGTAAAGTCTAATTTACCTATTTTTCTTCTTTTATAATTATTGCATTCTGTATTTGGTCAAAGAAATCTTTTCCTACACCTGATCATGAAGATAGTCTCTTGTTTTCCTCAAAATGTTTCTAGTTTTAACTTTAACACTGAAGCCTATGATCCACCTTGAATTAAACTTTGTACATAGGTATGAGGGTAGGAATTGAGGTTTATTTTTCCATATGGTTATTCTGTTGTTCCAACACCATTTGTTGAGAAGACTTTTTCCTTCCTTATTGAGTTAACTTTGGCAACATTTTGGAAAATCAGTTGCCCGTATAAATGAGAGTTCTCTGAATAATTTTAATTAAAAATATGGCTTGATTTTCTTTGAACTGCTACTCTATAATTCGAGCAACACTCATAAAAATCTATACTCAGCTTTTACCTAGGGAAAACCTGTTGTGGTTTGAACACTGTCTTCTTCAAATGCAAGGATAAATTGTTGTGTGTTTTGCTCTTGTGTGAAATCTGTCATGTGTGGATCTAGCACATATGCCGTTTGCTTCTCTCAACATTATCCTTTTGCCAATATAGAAGGCTTTCTGGGTAGTTCTCTTTTTGCCCTTCTGAGGAAAGACAGACTTTAATGTCATATAATAGTGCTTCATTTGTATCAAAGCATTATGTGCTGTGATGCTTATAATAAATACAATAAAGGCAATTGATATGCCTTTATTTTTTTCCTTTTGTTCATTTGTTCAGTGCATATGTACAGAGCTTCCATTATAAACTATCTCACTGTGGGCCCATAGGATGAATGACAGTTGGTTTTTTTGTGATCACATTTCATAAATCGTTGCTAGCTGAACTTTTAGCACATAGACAGGACCAAAACTTGCCATAATGAGTACCTTGCAGTCAGCCCATGCAATATGCACAGAGGTACTCTTCTCCTATTCCTTGAAAGGACTAGGAAGCTGCCTTGGAGATCTCCTGATTGGTGGTTCTGGGCTGTTGCAAAGAGGGGTCATAGCTCTCCTTCTGACCGCTTACTATGTAGGATTTATTTTCCTAGGATTAGCAATTTTCTTTGTGGTCTGATACTCTTTACAGGAAGATACTTAAAGTTGTAGATCATTTTTCTCTGTTCTTTCTCTTTTGTGCGTAGCAGTTTAGGGCCTCCTCCTCCGTTAATATGTCCAATGGCCTTTATGATGAGAATGCACTGTCTGTAATTAGCTGTGCAGCTGATGATGTGCCTCCAGTAGCCACCAGCATGTGGCCTTGATAGTATGTAAGTGTTAGAAAAAAAGTGTTGGGCAGCTGTTGTCTCTAATCCACAGCTGAGCAAGAATAATGGCAGATGACAGGGCAGGCAGGCTGAAAGCTCCAACGAAGATTTGCTTTCTGCAGCATCTTGTGTACAACAGCCTGTCAAAGATGCTTAGAGTTTGTGGTGGGAGCTCCACATGGCTGACAAGGCAGCAGCATTATGTTTGGTGTGTGGACACCTATTGAATTTGTATTAGCTTCTTTTGTAAGGCAAAGTGAAAGTACATAATGAAATGAGTAACGTGTGTAGAAACATTGATTTTGTTTCATATTGGGGCACAGAGGCCAGGCCTGTTCTCTGCTCTGGTGTTTGAAAGGGGGCTCTTTTGCCTTCATTTTGGAAACAAGCACATTCTCCCTTTGTTGTCTCCACCCATCCAGGAAAGAGAGGCATCTGTTGTCATACCCATTATTTATCTATGAGAAACAGTTTTACTTAATTATCTTCTCAGCTGCTGCAGGACTGCCTTGCCTCTCTCCCTTTTGAAAGGATAATAGGACTCAATGCTGTTAATACGTTTTAATTAGTGAGCTCATGGCACAGCTAGCACCTCACATTTGGCTTTTTAGATGGCTTTGTAGATAAGAACCTCTGCTGCAGAAAGAGAAGCCTGGGAGTGTGCAGGCTTCCTTACAGCCACGTTCAAGTCTCACAGCAGCTAAGCAAAGTGCTTATTTTCTCAGCATCATTATTCCTGTCTGACTCTGCCAAAGTGACAGAGATTGCTTTTTAGGTTACTTCATGTGGGTCCTTTGCATTCTTGGGAAAATGCTTTATTCTCAGAGGCTGAGCTTCTTTATTTTAAAACAAGGCATTTGGACCACAATAAGCTTTCAGCACTCTTGTGCTCTAAGTTTAGATTCCTTGATGAATGTTGAGATTCTGGAAGTCATATTCGCAAGCTGCATTAGCTCATTCTCACATTGTTATAAAGAATGACCTGATATTGGGTAGTTTATAAAGAAAAGAGGTTTAATTAACTCACAGTTCCACAGGCTATTCAGGAGGCATGGCTGGGGAGATCTCAGGAAACTTACAAGCATGGCAGAAGGGAACGGGAAAACAAGCACATCTTCACCTGGCCAGTAGGAGAGAAAGCGAAGGGGGAAGTATTACATACTTTTAAACAAATAGATCTTGTGAGAACTCACTCACTATCATGAGAACAGCAAGGGGGATATTTGCCCCATGATCCAATCACCTCCTACCAGGACCCTCCCCCGACACTGGGGATTACAATTCAACATGAGATTTGAGTGGGGACACAGAACCAAACTATATCACAAGCCATAATGTCAGAAGCTCTCAGATCCAAGGAAAGGGGTTCTTTGCTGGTACCATATGTGTTACGGCCTTGGGAAAATTGTGGGTTCAGCTGGTCCCTGCATTATTAGTCTGTCTTTGCCTTGGTAAAAATGTCGGGGAGGATTCTTTCAACATCTTATTTCTTTGTTATCAGAGAAATGCCCTTTGTGTTACCAGTCCCATAAAGCAGGGCTTACTAAGTGATGGCAGACCTGTAGAATCTGTGTAATTCTTCTTGTCTACGCATTTAAGGACTGAAGAATTTCTGGGAGAGCGAAGTTATGACGTAGTAATTACCCCTTTCCCCGCTTTAGGAGGGCCATTTATCCTGTTTCCCCCTCCAAAATCAAGCCCTAAAGCCAGGGAATATCTAGTCCAGTATCTAGTATGGGAGGTTTTGAAGGAGTGTGGTTCATTTCTTACTTACAGTTACTGTTGGCTGGCAACTCACAGAAGTGTCCCATGCTCTGCCATGGTGAAGTGCTGGGGGATGGGGTATCTAGCCCAGCCTGTGCCAAAGCTTCATGAAATCCCGAAAGACTGGGAGTGGGGGGCTGTAATTTCCTGAAGTACTCAGTGTTAAGGATACAGAAGGTAGTTGAGTGGGAGGCATTGGTGGGCTTCCCTGGAAACTCTATCCCCAACTAAGTTAGGAGACACATGCCTGATGAGGGAGTGTTTTGCCTACACCTGCTGCGGTCTAGAGGAGTCACAAAAATTCCCCTCGCAGAATCTTGTATGCCTTCATGAAGAGAATGATGCCTGATAGTGTGCTTTGCCTACGCTAAGAATAGTTGAGTGATAAAGGTCGTAGTATTTAAGCACTCATGTAGGGGGAGTTGACCATGCTCATGGTAACAATTATGTATCACTGGCATCAAATGGAGAAGTAGCAATGGCCACCAGAAGGAGATTGCTACTGCAGAAGCCAACTGTGCCCTATCTTCCCTTTACCCCATTGCTTTCTCCTTGCCCTCCTCAACAGAGCCAGTGCATGAGCATGGAGGAAAGAGAGCAGGCCACTTCTCAGCCCGTAACTAGTAACTGTGCATAAGTTTAATCCATGCTTGAGGGGTACCGTGACTTTGAACTGGACTGAGCTATAATTTAAACTGAAGGTGACTAGGAACATTACTGGTTTGGACTGAGGTATCTCTAATTGGCAAGTTAAAGTTTTCTGCCCAGATGGCTGGGTTTCTCGACATAACATTAGTAATACTTAATGAAAAATGTAAAGTACCATGGATGAGATTCTGCAGCCATACCTGACACTATAGCAGATTAGCATTGACTTGTAGCTCTGGTGGATCACATTTTACACCATTAAGTTCAGATGTGCATGGAAAATAGAGCTTCGTTTTTCATTACTGAATCTCCCTGCGAGGCCCCTAGTCCAGTGAATTAAAGGGGATAGTGGACTAACTTCAGGATATCTAGACAAACTTTGCTTCTCAAATTTAAATGGGTCTCTTTAGGTAACTCAGGTTTCTTGGATATGCATTCCTTATTTTTGGTATGATCCTCTGCTGTTCTCTGTAGAGGCATCTGGGTGAACTGGAAATGAGCAGGGCTTAGGGAATCTCATAGCAGAGGGGAAGAGAAGCTGTCGAATCTGTGAGAACAGCCCTTGTATTCTGCGGCTCCAATAGCACAACATTGTCCCATCTGGGCATCTAAAACGGAAGACCCAGGGTAGGGAACCTGGGATCGGTGATCTTGCTTGCTGGCTTTGCTTCACCTCACCCTGGTTTGATGCTTTGAATCTTTGAAGTCTGGCTGACTCCCTAAGCCATATACTATGTGACTTCCTCTGGCAAGTTCTCCAGCCAGACACTGAGCTGTTTCTGTGTCAGCTCTCAGAGATTTCTGAATCATTTCCATACCTTACAGGAGTGCAGGTAGGCTGGAACATGCGCATTTAGACATTTTCTCCTATTGTACTCATGGCTTTCTTGGAGTATTTTGGGGGTGACTGGTGAAATAGTCTGATTCATCCCAGAGTCCTCAACAGAAAGCTAGGCAGGAGTTTTTCACAGTACTTTTGGCTTGTCCTTTAGCCGGTATAACATAACTTCCATCCTCTCTGGGAATAGCTTAACCAAGGGATGTTTAGACACACGTGTCTATTTGCTTGTCTCCCTCCTTTCTTCCTCACAATCAGCTGGAGAGTATTGTAATAGGCTTTCTACTTCTTCCAGATGGACCAAGGTTTCCATTATGTCAGAATAGTTTCCAGGGAGCCTCATTTTGGAGGATAAGAATACGCAAGGCAGTATTATCCCAGATACACATGATCCTGTTTAATTCTCCCCGCAGTTCTCAGTTGCAGTATTTCCATTTATAAATGAAGAAACATTTCTAGAAGAAGCTCAGAGAAGCAAAGGAAAACTCCAAGGTCACACATCTAGTCAGAGACAGACTGAGATTTAAATGTCTCATTCTATTATGCTACCCCCTCTTCTCTCCAGAATGTGCAACTGTTCTAAGTCAGCTCTCTTTGTAGCACGTCAACTTTGCCAGAAATTTAGCAATACAGCTACTTTTTGATATGGGTCAGTAGATGATGTTTTGTTATTGTGATTGAAAACACTGAAATGATAGTGTGTTTCCCGTGTTTTTAATTAACAAACTGAAGCTTGTGATGTGAAGCCAGCATGTGGGGTTTATCTCATATTGTATATTCGGCACAATACATGGAGTGGAGTTGGCACTTGCTTACGTTAATAGCAAAGCAGAGTAATGAAAGCAGCAGCAGCAAAATGAATGCCTGGCTCAGAATCCCCAGCAAATTGGTGACATTGCAGGGTTGAGTCAGATGCAGAGTCTGGGCCAGAGGATAAATCCGGACTGCTCTTCTAGACACCTTCAGGCATATCTGGCAGGAATTGTATTTACATGACACCTGAATATTTACTGGGAAAGGGGTTTGGGAGCTTTCTTTTTCCTGGCTTAGAAAACCACCCAGAGAAAAGGCTTAAGCCTTTTAGACTATGGTTTGAGAGCAATGGAAGACTTTTCCTAAATAGCCAGCTATGAAGGCTGCAATTACCCTGGATGTGCCACTTTTGCCTTACAGCTTCATTTGCTCATGTCTCCGTGTGTGTGTGTGTGTGTGTGTGTGTGTGTGTGTGTGTGTGTATGTGTGTGTGTGTGTTTAAAGATATCCTTTCCTAAGAAAGAGGAATGATGTGTATTATCCAGGACAGTTTCACAAAGAGAGGTGTGATGGCTTGTAGGGATAGTAATCAAATGTCCCGTTTAACTTTCCATAGTTCATGCAGCATTTTGCTTTGCGTATGAACAGTAATGTGTTTTCTGTGAAGTTAATCTGGCTCTTTGGAGGTGTTTTTCAGTTAAATTCAGGGGGCTCCATATGGCGCTGTTTTTATTCTTGCATCATCTCTTTTAGGTGTTGATATTTAGACCCGAAATTGGTCTGCTCTTAAAACAGATAAAATATGAATGAGAATCATCTCATGTGTATGGATCTTTGTTGTGAAATGCAAAAAATTTATCCTTAGCACTTTATGCCATCAAATTATTTCAAACCATAGATGAGCTCACTTGAAGGTATAGAATCTGTTCAATATAATCTAGATTCATCCTCTTAAAATACAGGTAAAATATGGGGCTGAAACTGCACTGAATGTTACTAGCATAGACAGAGCTAGTTATTGCTCAATTTTCCCAAAAGAGGGTTGGTACTTGATGTTGTGAATAAAGCTGGATATGTTGCCTCCAGAAGCTGCTGCATAATTCTAGTGGATAGAAGTGGAATGGAGACCCAGAGTACATGATTGTTGGAGCTGACCTAATTTTTCTACTTCAAATCATTTTTATTTTTTACTCTGCATTTTATGTACCCAATCCATTTTATAGTTGAATAGTCAAGATGATAACTGATAGAATATTTCATTGCTAAGATTAGTTCAGAGTTACCCTAGAAAAATTACTGATAGGGGTATTACATTTTTAATTTTACTCTTTCCCTTCTAGGGCTTTTTTTGGAAAGGTTTCTTTATTCCTACAGCAAAGCAAAATACACGATATAATGATTAAAACAAACCCTATTTTTTTTAAAAAAGCTAGAAGATCTAAACAGAGAATACCCTGTTCGAATTAAGTGGATTACACGCTTGATGATCTTATGTGGCCCGCTAGAGAATGCCAAGGAAAGGTTGTTGGTGCCAGTGGCAGGGGGAGTTTTTTTTTTTTTTTTTTCCATTTGGGTGATATGGACTGGGTGATTTGTAACGTGTCTCCTTTTACCTCCCTTCAGCAGCTATAAAATATGGATAATACTCTGAAATAGGAAGAGACAGGGTGGAGAGGAAACCAGTTTGATACTTTTTTCTCTACCTGATTAATATATGAATAAGTTTAAGAAAAAAAGCTTTTTTAAACCTTGAAAGCTTCATAGCTCTCCATTAGTGGAAACTATTAAATTGCCATTTTCCTATATCTTTAGCTTGATGTTACTGTTGATACGAGGCATTATAGTTTCTCAGGTTCTTTGAAAAAAACAAGGAATTATGTATGAATTCTAAAAAGAATTAGCAGAGTAGTTTTTTTTTTAATTTGGTTTATGAAAAATTGATCAGAATTGCCATATATGGTAAATGCATAGTTTCTATTAATTTGAGTAGAATCCTGAAAGTTAACTAGTTGAATGGGTCTCAATTGGGAGGATGCCCCACAGACATTAGACAAGTCTGAAGACGTTTTTGATTGTTATGACAGGGGTAAAGTTTATGCAGTTATTGGTATTTTGTGGGTGGAGGCCAGGGATACTGCCAAACATCCTCAATGTATGGGGCAGCCCTCCTACAATGAACGCTCTGGCCCAAAATGTCAGAAGTTCACTGTTGAGAAATTCAGGACTAGAGTCAGAGGTTAGGAAGCCTTGAATTCTGAGTTTTTTTTTTTTCTTCTGAGACTGAGTCTTGCTCTGTCGCACAGGCTGGAGTGCAGGAGCTCAGCTCACTGCAACCTCTGCCTCCTGGGTTCAAGCAATTCTCCTGCTTCAGCCTCCCGAGTAGCTGGGACAACAGGCATGTGCCACCATGCCTGGCTAATTTTTTGTATTAGTAGAGATGGGGTTTCACCATGTTAGCCAGGTTGGTCTCAATCTCCTGACCTCATGATCTGCATGCCTCGGCCTCTCAAAGTTCTGGGATTATAGGCATGAGCCACCATGCCCAGCCTGGATTTGAATTTTAGCTCCACCACTCTGTAACCCTCATTAAGCTAAATCACTTGACATCCGTGAACCTTGTGTCTTTCTTCATTAAAATACAGAAAATACTTCTTCATCATTAACCGTTTTTTAAGCCTTGCAGTGGAAATTACTGTGAGCTAATGGATAAAAACTCTTTTAAATGCTGAAGGAAGGGTATGTGCAAATTGTGTGAGAATATAATAAGATAAATTTGATTGTTTTTATATTACCATTGTTTAAATAGAATACCTTCTTCTTGATGAATTCAGAATTTTCTACATAGTGATCTCTTGAGGGGTAGTGTTTATGCTTATATTTCTTTTATATCCTCAAGTGCAATGCCATGTATACAAGGAAACAGTACATTTTTGATAAATATGTACATGTATTTTCTAGACTTCCCATTAATGATAATTTAATCTTTTATCTGTCTACCTTTACATATTGTTGTTTAATTCTTTCATCTCCCAGAGAGTGGGTCTGGCTACCCTCTAATTTGCTTCCTGAGATGCCCATCACATGCCGTGTGTTTCCTATGTGAACACATACTAAGGGCTTTTTATAAACAGTAACCCAGTATCATAACTAACCAATCAGGTTAGGATTTCTAGGGCAAATCACTTCATGATACAACTGACTAGATGAACACTTGACTGAGATACTTTTGTGACCTGTGAAAGCTCTAGAACACGTGTGTGATCTAGAACAGAACCAAAGATATCCTTGGACTGGAGACCATGGTGGGAAGGGATGCTCATGTTGGTTCTGGAGTCAGACTCAGGGGTATGATCAGTTCTGGAGAGCATCTGGATTTCTTGACTTGATATGAAAGCCTATCACTTCTGCAAGCTAAGTCAGGGTGTTAGTAATGGCTCTATGTATTCCCATGCCAGTTGAATTGCTTCTGCCTAAATTTTTCAAAAGTATGGAGAAATAGGTAGATAAGTAATGCTTATATAATGTTACTAATGTTTTAATGCTAAATATTAAAATGTTACTGGAGCCATTTAGGTCTGGTAATTCTATATGAGAGGTAGAGGTTGAACAGAGAGGGAGGCTGATAGCTTCTGATATCTTCTTTTTTAAGGTGAAATCAGATTTAGCATTTATAATCTCTGGAAAACTATAGTGGCTTCTTTTTCTGTTGGGCATCTGCTTTAATTTGTTTGTACATGAATGTCATCCATTCATTCAGCAGGCAGAATATTATTTAAATGTATTTAGGTTTCTTGCCAGCTTCTTTCATTTGACGACAACTTTTCAAAAATCCATCCAGTCCCCTCTCCTCCAGATATTTTATTCTAAATCTACACAAAGCATGAAACATGCAAAAATGTAAGCCGTTTTTTTCCCCCTCCTTAAACTTATGGATAGATAGCTACTTGGAAAAATTTGTGACAGGATCAGAGGGATTTGTAAAGTATATAACTGATTTTTTAGAAGCCTTATAAAAGTAAACACTGCCTATAGGTAAATTTAAGACTTTGTTTGGATTTTAATGAAGTTAGTTTCATACTTCACATTGGCATTACTTCAGGGTATAGTCAGTCAAAACTTCTGACTTAAGGTGCTGGTCCTGGGCTTTTCTCTGTTCTACCTTCAGAATGTGTCTAGGATAAAAAGATTAGTGTTTGCCAGGCATGGGAGGAAGAAGAGATGAGGAGTGATAGTCAAGGGTAAAGGGTTTCCTAGGTCAGAATACATTTGGAATCCACTAACATAGGCCATGCCAGTTTCATCTCTTACCTAGAAAACCATACCAGCTCCCTAACTGGTGTCCTTACTTTCATACCCCCACTTCTGTTCTCTGTATAGCAGCCAGTGTGGCCTTCTAAAAAATGGAAATTATTTTAAATTATCTCCCTGCTTCAAACTCTTTAATGGCTTCCCATTGCATTGAGGATCAAATCCCATCTCTGTTATAAGCTTTCTAAGACCTTAAACGTTTTGGCTTCTCCACTTCTCGTCTCATGATATTCTTCTTGTTTCCCAAAGCTGTAGTCAGGTTAGCTGCTGTTTTGTTCCTCAAATATCCATTCCTCTTTTTCTGGGCTTTTGCAGCGGCTGCTCGCTCTGCTGGGAATGGTGTTCTTTGGGCCTCTTCTCTCTGTGGCTGGCTTCTCCTCCTGTTGGTCCATTCCTCCTCCATGCCGATGACTCCTCCCCAACCACGGCTGGTGCCATCTCATCATCCAGGTCATATCATAAATGCCTCCTTCCCTGGGCACCCTATCTAAAGTAGAGGCCTCCTTCTATTCTCTCTCAGAGCACCCTAGTTTGTTTCCAGTTCGTATCATAGCTTAGTAATATGTTATTTTAATTGTCAATTTTTTTGTCTCTTTAACTAGGATGTAAGTTTCCCAAAGGGGAAGATCTTTTCTCTCTTATTCTCTTCTCTTCCCTCACATTTACATTTAGCTCAGTGGCTAGTTTCATTGTGGTTAAGGTTTCAGCTCTGGGAAGCAGATGGCTTGGTTTCCCTGCACTGTCATTGTGACCATGTTACTTGTGTTTCTTCTTCTTTAACATGGAGAATATATCTTACAGAATTCTGAAATTAAATTTGATAATGCATGTAAATTATATGGCACTATGCTAGCATGCAGGTACTCAGTGAATTTTAACTAGTAATATATACTTAATATTTCTCCAAAACATAGAGTAGTCTATAAAAATAAACTCCTGGGGAGAGTTTCTTTTAATGACTCCTCTCCTATCCTTCAAGTTTATTTGCTAGTTATATCACTTTTCTCGAATCTAACCTTATCTTACACTCTTCTTGCCCCACTTCCAGATCTCTGGGGCAAGTCACTTTGTATTTTTATTATGTACCTTTAAAGAGTAAAAGAAATCACAGGAGGATAACAGGCAGCCAGGTCTTAGATTGTTAATGCATCGCATAGTATGTAAAGCAGGTTATATTAATAGCAAACCTAGTTGTCCTTCCAACTTGCTTTCTTCTACATCAATTTTGTTTATATGTCTATTATGTGCTTCTGGGAAAATATTTGCATACAACTATAGTAATTTCTCTTAGTCTAAACCAGAGAGTTCAGCAAACTACAGAAAACCAAATCTAGCCTTCTACCTGTTCTTACAAATAAAGTTGTAATACAGCCACTGACACTCATTTATTTATTGTCCATCCCTCTAGAATGGCTGAGTTAAGTACTAGTTTGCTGACAGCTGGTCTAGGCTAATCATGGAGATCTTTCCCTTCCCAGTAACTGGAAGTGAGCATGACCCTATCTTGACCAATTAGAAATGAGGGGAGGTTTTCTTGATTATAAGAAAGAAAAATTAAAGAGGTGATTATTTATTCTGTCTGTACTGTCTTGCCTGGAGGTGACAGTTGAAACTACTACAACTATCTTGTTGCCAGTTTAAGGATGAAGATAAACCTGATAAGAAAAAGAGAATCTGAGTCCTTGAGGACATCTGTGGGCCACTGAATCAGTCAGTGTTGGAAACTCTCCTATCTTGTTAATTTCTTGTTATATAAAAAAGTTCCCTTTCCTTTTAAAACCATTTTGAGTAGGATTTTTCTGTTACTTGTAGCCTAAGGTATTCTAATAGATACATTGATACTTATGTTTAAAGAATGAATGAAGTATGGGTCAGGAAGTATAGCCCTGTCTCTTCTACATGGGTCATAGAGGGGTTGATTTCTAGGCTGTCTGACTCCTATATATGTTTACAAAACTCAGATAACTTTTCAGTACCAGCTAAAGTACTAAGTCAACTTTTTCTTATCACCACTCCTCCAGTCAATTCCTGAGACACCAGTCAGTTTACTTTTACTTCCTTAGCAATGAATCTATCCCCCAAGCTCAGTGACTGGGGGAATTCTTCAGAAATTGCTTTTTTGTTTAAGGCGTTAAGAAACCATAATTGAAAACTTCATCGTATTTTAGACAATAGACAAGGGTTGTTTAACCAACTCAGTTTTTAAAAAGTATATGTGTTAATGTGCCTGTTTCTCAGGGATGTGCATTTTATTTACATTTTGCACATGATTTAAGCATGTAAGTCAGATAAGATGATGATGTATAAGACTGATGATCTTATACATTACTAACTTGACAATTTTTATCTAGCAATTTTGAAGCACCTGATAAATTACTTTTATTTACTCATTGTTATACCTCCTAAATCAAGAGACTGTTTATACTTATTTTTGTCAACTCTGTGTTTGGAAGAAAGGAAACTCTAATGTTGTTTCTTCATTTCTCAAGTGGGTATCTCATTTCTAAGGTTATGTTTTTGATCTTCTTTCTGTGTATAAAGTAAAGGGATATGACAGATAATTATTAAAAGTATCAGTATTCATTGAACAGATCTGCTACTAGGCTCAGAGAATTACAAAGAGATATAAAACTAAATACCTGCCCCCATAGAGATTAAAATTTGGCCAGGAATATAAATTTTGTAATAAGAAAGGAAATCTGACAAATTGTGTCAGTGGCATAGGTTAAAAGGCTCAGAAAGATCAAAGAGAGATTTTGATTTGGAAAAAAATTCAATTGAGGAGAGGTATTGAATAGATTCATAAGAAAAAAGCATTTAGCTGAATGGGCTGTATGTGTGTATTGTAAGTGGTGAGTAGAAGAAACTTGTCCATAACAGAGGGACCAGATGAACATGTGATACATTTAGAAGTTAATAATTATACCAGTTTGGCTGGAGTGTTGGGATTTTGAGAAGGTTTTCAGGACTAGATTATAGACGATTTGGGATGATAGGCAAGTGGTTTGGACATTAACAGTTTCAACTAAAGTTTTATCATCTTTTGGGAAAAGAAAATGAAAGGAAGTAGTATAATTCTAATTTAACTCAAACTTAATATAAATCAGTCTTTCAAAAGAGATTTATCAGCATCAGTAGGTAATTTGCTCTCCTCTAAATATTTGTGAGATTCCTCTCATTTTAATAACGAAGATGGCAAATTTTCTTCCTTCTTTTAGATTTCTTCACTCAGTAATAATGGCATTGTATTAAAATAACTCATCTCTTTAAAAATTCCTCTATTTGTTCTAGAGGGCAGGGCTCTGTCTCATTTACCATCAAATTCCTAGTGGTTATTGTGTAGTATGGGATCACTGTAGGATGATTAAGTGAACTCAGCTCTGGGTTCCAGTCACTTCGTTTTGTAAGATTTTCTTTATACTCTCAGTGAATCTCTGTAGTTTTTATAGTTGTCACATTTTTAAGATGATGGAGGATCATGATTATGACATTCCTTAACTCTTTTCAAATTGATGAAGAATTCCAAAATTGAGCATTCTGAAGTTATTTTGAATCAGAGCACCAGTTAAGACATTTGACAAACTTCTTTTTGAGTGATATAATTTTGTCTCTATAGTAGCATATATAAGGTAAATTCACCTTTTCATTTGCTGTGATTAGACTATAGTGGGAAAGATAGAGAAGACAGATTAGGACTTGGTTAAAATTGTTTTTGTAGTTTAGGAAATAATGTGGGTCCAACTTATTTAGTATAAGATCATGATAAATATCCATCTTATTTGGATTTGATCTCACCTGAATATTCTAGAATTATATCCTAGAATACTCAGTTTAAGAAATTTCTTTTATTAGGAGCTTTTTTTTTTGATATCTTGGAATACTCAGTTTAAGTAATTTCTTTTTTTTTTTTTTT
>NW_022436947.1:47541257-47674885 GCF_009761245.1 Sapajus apella | reverse complement strand
TATTTTTAGTAGAGACGGGGTTTCACCATGTTGACCAGGATGGTCTCGATCTCTTGACCTCGTGATCCACCCGCCTCAGCCTCCCACAGTGCTGGGATTACAGGCGTGAGCCACCGCGCCCGGCCTAAGTAATTTCTTTTATATGGAGTCTTTTTTTTTTTTTTTTTTTTTTTTTGAGACAGAGTCTTGCTCTGTTGCCTAGGCTGGAGTACAGTGGCACAATCATAGCTCACTACAGCCTTGAGCTCCCAGGTTCAAGTGATCCTCCTGCCTCAGCCTCCCAAGTAGCTGGGACTACAGCCATGTACCACCATGCTCAGCTAATATTTAAACTTTTTCATAGAGATAGGGTTTTGCCCAGGCAGGGGATTGGGTGTCTTCAGCTCCTGACTTCAAGCAATCCTTCCACCTTGGCCTCTCAAAGTGCTGGGATTACAGGTGTGAGCTACCATGCCAAGTCAGGAGCTATTAAAAAAATCAGCTTCCTGTTGTAGCAGCAGTTTACTTCCCTTTCCTTTATTGATGACACTGTTTTAATTTACGCATTGGAAAAGGCATATGATGTAATTTGCTTTCAGTATCTATTATCACATTTTCCTTAGTGACAGAAACCTGGGCAACATGCCTAGTTAATGCACCATTTCCCAGCTGTCTTTATAGCTTATGGTCATTGACTAACCTTTGGCAAATGAAATGTAAACAGATGTTTCAGATGGGATTTTCAGGAAGGCTCTGTAAAAGAGGGAGAGCACACGTTCTCTACTTTCTCTTTAGTTCTTTTTGTCTTGCTGTCACATGAATATAATGGCTGAACATTAGCAGCCACCTTGGATCCTGAAGTGACATGGAGGATGGAAGCCAAGAGGAACGAAGCAAGAGCCTCCAGACGTGCTCTGGACTGTTTGTCTCTTGCTTGAACAAACTGGCTCTGAACTGCCTGCCTTGTGCCAGTGACTGCTCTGGTGTAATAAAACTGGGGCAAATTTCCTCAACTGTCAATAATAACTTAGTAATTACTTTCATAATCAGAAAAGTTGTGTGTGTGTGTGTGTGTGTGTGTGTGTTTTGAAAGCAGAAGGCTGTAAATTCTTCTGATAGACCACATCTATGATGGTAGTATCACTGGAAACAAAGAAATCTGGAGGTGAGAACCAATTTACTGGACGGAGAAGCAATGTGGTGTACTAGATGAGACCTCAGCCTTGGGAGCAAGGTGTCTTGGAATGTTTGCCCCAGTGCCAACACTGACCAGCTCTTCAGTAACACCATTATTAACTAGCATGGATAGGCTTGCTCCTTCAGCTGTAAAGTGAATCATCATCATTCACCTGATACATGAATCACCTTATATGGTCACCTACAAAGTTGCTCTGTGCCAACTCTGTACAGGCATTTTGCTAATTCTGGGATTGAGAGCCCTTCATCTGTATTTTACCTGTAGTGCTCATTGCTTGCTATTATATGTGATGGATATAAATATTATATATTTATAAATAAATATTTCCATCTATAACTATATAAAATGATAGATTAGTAAACACAGTGCTGATGAGTTTATTTACAGTTCAGATAAATAAATTCAATTTTTTAGTGGCAAACATATCCTATAGATTAAAGGCATAAACCCAGTTTGCTTTGACAGACATGCTTTCCAAGTTTGTGGCCGTAAGATGCTTTGTGGTCGAAGCATGTATTGCAGGGAGATTAAATAAATTATTGTAGTTAGCAGTTGGAGAGCTTACTGCTTCTTTTCTGTGAACACCAAAGAAATATATATTTTATGATGAGAATCACAAACTATATTAGTTTGAGCTGAAATAAGGCTGTTGGCCCACTAGCTATTTCTCTAACTTTGCTGTTCATCCAGTGTGCTCTTGTGATCCTCAGAAAATAATAATCTCTATTTTTTTTTTAATTTTCCTGAGAAGAGTAATTTAGCTCAATACCTTGAATTCTTAAGAAACTGAGACTTACAAGGATAATTTATTCATGTGGCTTTTCTATTAGTTCATTTTCTGTTGCTTATAACAGAATACCTGAAACTGGGTAATTTCTTACAGTCATGGAGGCTGGGAAGGCCAAGGTCAAGGGGTGGCATCTGGTGAGGACCTTCTTGCTGGTCACATGGTAAGGGGACTAAGTGTGCCAATGTGCTCACTCAGGTCTCTCTTCTTACAGAGCCACCACCAGTCACACTCCCATGATAACCCTTTAATCCATTCACAAGGGCAGAACCCTCATGATCCACTCACCTCTTAAAGGACCCACCTCTTAATACTGCCACAGTGGGGATTAAATTTCAACATGAGTTTTGGAGGGGATAACATAGCAGCAACTCATAAGGTACTGTTTGACCAAAAGTTCCTCCTTTAATTTTACCCAAGGCTAATAGAGAGGCTAATAACTTTGAATTTTAGGGACTTACAATTTTGTTTTACACCAATAAAAATATACCATCTTCATTATATTTCAATATTTGTTAATTTCCTGCTCCTTAAGATCTCAATTTAAGGAACAAAGCCCAATAAGGGGATTCCACTTGAAACCTGAGGCAAAGACCACAGACAACAAGCATCAGAAATGGTGGCCAAAGCTGTCAGGTGGAGATCAAGTGTGGGCTAAAAATGAAAATCAACTCTCGCTTGGAAGTTTCATTTCAGCCCCTTCTGCATAAGTGGTAGCAAGTCACATTGGCAGTGGCATGACTGTTTTCTTTAAATATGAAGGATTAAAATATGTACAAATGTTACCTTTAAAATGGCACTCTCTATTCTTGTATGTTTGTTTACATTTGCAATTCTTCAGAACGCTCGGAGAAGCAATAGCAGTCCATAGCCCGCTGCACCTGTCTGCTATAGGCTTTCTGAAATTGTGAGCCAAGGTAGACAAAAGCCAATGTTCAAGAATCTCTAATCTCCAAATATGCATGCATTTTGTATGTGCATATTTTACTCCCTTTATTATAGCTAAACAGAGATCTGGAGCCCAGAGCATACAGCCTGCTTAATTTAAAAGGGAAATAAAGTCAACGTTGATTAAAATTGCATCCCTAAAAAATCATAATCTGGAGGCTCACTAATGATAAACTCACAAAAATAGATGATTGGTTAGTCTTCCTGTGTTCCTTTATTTCAATAGCATGAGAATATTTTATGAAGGATCTTTGCAATTTTTATTTACAGTTACTTATGGTTTTATAATAGTCTAAGTTAGGTTGGGTCAGTTTCTACTTGAGTTGCCTGATATGCATGACAGAAAGTAAATTTACTCTTTAGGCTTTTACTTTGTCTTTTTAAAACTTTTGAGATAAATTTATTTTTGGATAGTGGGATGTATTTTGGTTGATTGTCTCATGCAACAAAATATGTACTGTGACTCAATTGTGTGCAGTTTAAGGCTCCATGATAGGTTCTATGAGATTTAGAAAGAGATGGCATTATCCTTTCTCTTGGTTGCTTAGATTCTTAGCAACCTCTTATTAGGGGAGGGGAGATAGGCACACCAAAGGTAAATATAACAAGAATACTTTATTATCATTTTGACACAGTCATGCTTTTTGAAAACTGTCTTTAAACTGTTTTGTAGGAGTAATGACAATGCTTTCACAATAGTTACTATGATTGTGGTAGTGCCTAGAGTACACTTGTTTCTCAGTATCTGTGGGGAATCGCTTCTAGGACCCCCAATGGATACCAGTATCGACAGATGCTCAAGTCCCTTCTATAAAATGGCACAGTATTTGCATGTAACCTACTCATATCCTTCCATATACTTTAAATCACCTCTAGATTATTTATAGTACCTAATACAATGTAAATGCTACATAAATAGTTGCTATACTGTATTATTTACTTATTTGAATTGTTTTTTATTGTGGAGTATTTTTTAATTTTTTTCCTGAATATTTTTAATTTGTGGTTGGTTGAATCTGAGGATGCAGAATCTGTGGATAAGGAGGGCTACTGTACTTTAATATTCACATTAACTCATTTAATTTTCACAGCATCTTATGAGGAATTTACTATTGACCCTTCTTTACAGATAACAAAAATTAAGCAACCTGTTCATGACTCAAACCTACTACTTTCAGAGTTCTGTACTTTCATCAGCTACACGATTCTGCCTCTTGATTGAAATAGTATATCAAAAAGCTAACAGTTTCCTTGGAAATTTCCAGAAGAACCTTCAGAACTCAAAGAATTGGTTTCTTTCTCCTAATACCAGAGAGCAGCATGGTTAAGGACTGAGTGTTTGTGCCGCTCCAAATTCCTATGTGGGAGCCCTAAACTAAACGGGACTTTAGAGAGGTGATTAGGCTCAGATCAGGTCATGAGACAGCAGCCCTCCTGATGGGACTAATGGCTTTAATAAAAGAGGAAGAGAGATCTTTCTTCCTCTCGTCATGTATGCACCCAGGAAAGGCCACGTGAAGCCACAGGGAGGGAGAAGGCAGCCTTCTGCAAGCCAGGAAGAGAGCCCTCACCAGGAACGAAGTGACTTCCAAGCCTCTAGACTGTGAGAAATGAATTTCTGTTGTTTAAACCATCCAGTCTATAATTTTTATCCTAGCATCCTGAGCTGACTAAGACAAACACCCTATTGAAGTCCCCACTCATAGGGAAGGTGAGCTGTGATTAGCTTGGATTCTAGGCTCATAGCCTTGTTCCTAGGTTCCGTTATTGAGAACCCAAACCTCTTCATAATGAAATAAAGGGATATTCAAAAATTTTTCTGTAGTATCACATCACTACAGATGTGATCGTTCAGTAAAGACTATTACATTTGTTATTACGTATTTGACTCATAGTTGATGCTGTGGAAACCGTTGAAAATCAAATGTAAAAGTAAATATGCCCTTTAACGTTTTTGTTAAAATGTTTCTTCTTACTTGTTTGTTTGATTGTCTCTGGACTGAACATTCTGGTTTTTGTTGAAAGAAACCATGTATTTACAATTATTTCCTTGGCCTCCATAATCTTTCCTATGGAGGACTGAATTAAGCCCAGGGAGTAGAAGTTGCACGTACATAGATTTTTCACTCAGCTGTAGCAAGAACTCTGACAGACCTGATTATTCACAAATTGAGTTGTGGACAAAGGCTAATTTTTCTACTTTAAGGTTCAAATAACTAATTCTTGATCCTACCTTATTTGCCTAAACATGTGGCTAGGTAACTTCGACCACAATTGATTTAGGTTCCTTGTTTCCTGTCTAAACGGGGCTGTGGGAATTCTTTATATTCTTTTATCCAGATTGTCCAAAATTATCCACTGAAATATGTTTGGGTTTCCATAGATGCTTGTGAGTGAGGCTGATGTAGAGTATGTGCGGTGGGGAGGCGGAGTGTAAGGATTAACATTGTTGGAGAGCTGCTTTGGTTCTTCAGCGAATGCTTGCTTTGGTTTCAAGTATGAAAATTTGATTAGTTGCTTCTCATAAATATGGAGTAGAACTTGAGGCCCTAAATCCATTTCCTAATCATTATATAGCATTATATTACTATTAGAAAAAGTTGTTTTAGTTGAATGGCAACATTTCTCATTTGTGAGCTAGAACACTAATTTGGATCAGATAGGTGGGGACAATCTTGTACAATGAAGATTGTCCCATCCAGATAATTGAGAAACATTGGTAAATAAAATAGTCTTAGGCATTAGGCTTGTCTCTTTCTCTCTTTCTTTTTCTTTTTCTTAGATGGAGTTTTGCTCTTGTTTCCCAGGCTGGAGTGCAATGGTGCAATCTTGGCTCACTACAACCTCCACCTCTTGGGTTTGAGTGATTCTCCTACCTCAGCCTCCCAAGTAGCTGGGATTACAGGCATGGGCCACCACATCAGGCTAATTTTTTTGTATTTACTAAAGACAAGGTTTCACCATGTCGGTCAGGCTGTTCGCAAACTCTTGAACTCAGGTGATCCATCTACCTCAGCCTCCCAAAGTGCTGGGATTACAGGCGTGAGCCACCGCGTCTGGCTTGTCTTTTTCTAAAAGGGAAGATGTCATAAAAATGTTGAACTTATTGCAACCCTTTGGACTCCTTCTAACTTTTGAATTACAATGGCTTACAAGCCTCAGAATTGGCTGAAACTTTGTACCCTTTAAGATATTAATACTATATGGATCTACCTATTGAGAGATTTAGAACCTCTCAGTTGAGATGTGTCAAATGGCAAAAATTGACTTATTCTTCTAATAAGTTAGCAAATAAATATTTACCAAGTTCCTGTTTTTTTTTTCCTACAACTATTCTAGGCTTTTGAGACATTTAGCTTATACATTATCTCAGATGTGTAAACTTGTCTTGCTGTCTGACTTCTTGTGCTTCCCGTAATTGTTGGGTTGCTTCAAGAGCAGTCCTTTATGTTGCTTGAAGGAAGAACCCAAGAGCATCTTGCTTCATGCCCATGCCATGTGCCTCCTGTCCTCAGATTTCCTTGTTGCCACTAAAACACTGTGGGACCTGTTCAGTGCTCAGCTGTGCAACCTGGTAGTTCCAAGGAGTTAACATCCCAGGTGGCCAAACATTGACCAATGAGAAAAGGCAGTTGGTGGATAAACTTTTTCTTCTTCCTAATCCTGGACTGGCTGTTCAGAGACTCAGTAGCTTTATACCCTCTTTCTGAAGACCTTCTGCAAATCCGAACACTTACGTTATAAGGAAGCTGTGGCCAACTCGATGGGTGCCTCTCTCTCTCTCTCAGTCTCTCTCTCTCTCTTTTTGGAGACAGAGTCTCACTCTGTTGCCAATGCTGGAGTGCAGTGGTGTGATCTCAGTTAACTGCAACCTGCACCTCCCGGGTTCTAGTGATTATTGTGCTTTAGCCTCCTAAGTAGCTGGGATTACAGGCATGTGCCACCATGCCTGGCTACTTTGTGTGTGTGTGTGTGTGTGTGTGTGTGTATGTGTGTGTGTGTATGTGTGTGTGTGTGTGTGTGTTTGTGTGTGTGTGTGTGTGTATATATATATATATATTTTTTTTTTTTTAAAGTAGAGATGTGGTTTTGCCGTGTTGGCCAGGCTGGTCTCCAATTCCTGACCTCAAGTGATCCCCCGCCTTGGCCTCCCAAAGTGTGGGGATTACAGGCGTGAGCCACTGTGCCTGGCCTCAATGTCATTCTTATGCTTGCTCTCTCTTCTTTCCTGCTTTTTCTGCATCCCTGGAATTGCCCTTCCCAAAAAAGTGTTATTACATAAGATTTTGCCTCCAGACCTATATTCTGGGGAGTCTGGTCTCATTCTGCTCTGGAAGACTGAACTGTTTGGTGGGATTACAATGTAAATCACAATGATACTGTAAAGTGATGAGTATCAGTTGTATACAGGAGCTGGGAATACAAGTGAGGAACAGTTAATTCTAGTTGGTGCAGAATAGGAGAATAAGGGAATAAGTATTCCCAGAAGGAGGTGCTTCCTGAGTTGAGGCTTCCACATGACTAGGGGTTCACTAGGTGCCTGAAGCAGAGAAAGCCTCTCCAAATAGAGGGAATCATGTAAGATCCCCCAAGACAGCTAGGAGCATTTATGTTTTGAGCACATGGCTTAATGGCAGATGGTGGGAGGTGTAGCTGGGAGGTAGTCAGGACCAGATCATAAATGGTCTAGGATATCACAGTAGACACATCAGTTTAGTGGATTCATGAGAGGACAGAAGCCAGATCATAGATGAAGTGTAGATGAAAGATGATAGTGGCAGGTGAGTCCAGACTAGTCTCTCAGGAAGCACAGTTGGGAAGAAATGGAAAGGAGCTAGAGGGGGCATGAGATGTATCACAGAGTCCCAGCAGGAAACAGATGGCTTATGCAAAAGTTTAACTGAATAGAGTTTAATGAAGAAACTTCTTATGGAGGTATGGACCAATTTAAGGGAACCAACAATAGAAGCATGAAGAGCTAGCAGCAACTGGTTAGCGCTTGTAGGTCTGACCCTTCTGCAAGTGGAGGGAATGGTGTTCTGGAAGCTCAGTGGCTGTGGAAAGCAGAAGGGAGATAGAGAACTCTCTCTAATCTCCTTCTGATGCCTCCCAACAGATGAACACTGAGAATCCACAGGGCAAGGAGCCTGAGGGATACAGTCCAGAGAGGTCAGACCCTCCAGGCCTGCCTTGGATGATGGATCTGAAGAGCAGATGGTGAGCCACCAACACACAAGGATCAAAGGAGATGCTGTTTCATTTTCTTTCTTTTCTTTTTTCTTTTCTTTCTTTTGAGACAGAACCTCGCTGTATCACTCAGGCTGGAGTGCAGTGGCACAATCTTGCTCACTGCAACCTCCACCTCCCGAGTTAAAGTGATTATCCTACCTCAGCCTTCTCAGTAGCTGGGATTACAGGCACGTGCCACCATGCCTGACTAATTTTTGTATTTTTAGTAGAGATGGGGTTTCACCATGTTTGTCAGGCTGGCCTCAAACTGCTGACCTAGTGATCCGCCCACCTTGGCCTCCCGAAGTGCTGGGATTAGTGGGAGAAACATTAGTCATTTATTTGTTGAGGAGAGAGTTAGATGAGAGATAGGCATTAACAAAGCAAGAAAGAGACAGAATAATTAATGAAATGAATGGAACACATTTAAGGAGAGGATAAGACTGGAAGAACAGGCAGAGATACTTGTTCTGGAAAGTGGGAAGGATCCATTGGTACTTGAGACCCACAGGAAGGAGGCAAGCATGTCAGTCTGTGCATGTCCAAAGAAAGAAGATGGAAGACAATTTCAGGAAACTAATGCCTAGAGAGCTTTTATGTTCTTGTCAAGGTAGCATGCAAGGTTATGTGTTGAGAGCGAAGGGACTGAGCTTGAAAAAATTTTAGAATTGTTATGAGGGGAGTGGGAAGGTGAGTTGACTAGAGAACATGTAGGTAAAGACCACAGAAAGTGGGTGGGGATCCAGCTGTGACAGGAAGTGCTAAAGAACTAAAGCAAGTGATAAAAGACGGAAATGCCTGTAATGCATGTTAGTAAGTAAATTGCTAAGGTTAGTAGCTGTAATACGGCAAAGACAGAATTGTGCTTATGCTATTTTTGGCACTTGACTTTGCCTCACTCATACTGTTTGATGTTAGAAACCTGGAATCTCAGATTTTTCACAATACCGTACTTCCTCAATTCTAAGGCACCATTTATTCTAAAATGTACCAGAGTTTTATTACCTTTTTTTGGTAGGTGAGAGAAATTGCCACTCTGTTAAATGTACAATTATTTTCTTTCCCAGCTGACAATAGTATAAATGTATCCACTTAATGTTGTATAATTTCTTCTTGAGCATCTCTGTCGAAGACCAAATCTGTGCCTTCGCCTGAAATATCTAGCAAGTTTGTCCAGCTTGCCTTATTTTATTGTTTTCCTGTTTTGTTCTGTTTTAGGCTTTTAGCAGCTTAAAGCCATGGTTTTTAGTTTCTGTCTCCAGTGATAAGCAGAAAAGAGGGGTGAGGAAGGGTCTTTACTAGCCCAACCAGAAACAGAAACTAATAACCCACAACCATATTCTCTCCCTTGGACACCCCTGAGAGTTTCCTGAGTTACTCCAGTCCATGGGCAGTTTGTGTGACTGGGTGACACGTTTCTTTTCTAAACCTGTGCTTGGGATCCTAGCTTGCATTGGCTTTACCTGATACTACCTCTGTCTTGCCTTCCATGACATTAGTCTCTCCCCAGTTTCCTTATTTTGTTACTCTACACCCTGTATTGCATTCTCTCCACATTCTGGCTTTACTCATGTCAAGACTTTTCTCTTTTGTGAGCTCATGCTCTGGCTCAGTTGGGTTTAGGCATCTGCCAATTAATGTACTTAATCAAATAGTTTTAACAGCATCCGATAAGGCTGGACTGGGATCTCACGTTTCCTATTGTTTATGTTTGTTAGGTTTTAATTTATATTTCCCTACTGTGAATAATTTGAGCCCTCTTTATAAATATTCCTAAAAGCTTCTTTTTTCTGCTAGGTTATACTTACAATTTTGTCACTTTTATCGTTAAACCCTGTCTCTTAAGAGTTACTCAGATGTGTTTGCAGATAGTAGCTGAGTGATAGTCCTTCAAGACGCAGGAGGTGATTGTGTTCTACCTTTTTAACTTAATATGGTAGTTTCTTAGGGAGTTGACAACTTCTGCCCTCTTAATTATATTGCCTCTTGTGGCAGAGGTAGTCTTTTGTATACATTAACTTTTGGTATCTTTGCTGCATCATTGTGTAATCTTTATTCAGATGCTATAAACAGAAAGTTAAATATAAATCCAACTTTTGTGATACAAGTAACTGAAGTGATAATATGAGTGTATAGTTGACCTATTAAATTTGCATAAGCATGGGCTCTGACACTTTTATCATTCTGCAAAGCTAGTGACAAGTTTCTTTTGATGTGGTTTCAAAAGTCTTCAAATCTGCATTTTAGAATTGAGGAAATGTGTCAGTACCTGCCTTACAGTGTTGCCACAAGGATCAAATCAGAAAATATACAGTTACAGTCAGTATTTTCTGGTGTCTAGTATAGTTTATTTCCTGAAATACGATAATTCTGTAAGAGTTTTCCTGGCACTGAAGCCTAAATATTACCATGTGTATTTATTCTTATAACCTTAAAAGATAAGGAGGTATAAGATATCACAATCTTATTACAGATAGACGAGGAATTTGAGGTTCAGAGATATTGAGTGCTCTTTCTAAGGCACACAGTTGGAAAAATGATGGTGCTGGGATGAGAATCAAGTTCTTGCCTCAGACTCCTTCTTAGACTATAAATAATCTGCCTGCTTAAAGTTTCTGAGATGAATCATGGAGAAGGGTCTGAGAGCAGTGAGAAAATGTCTCATTATTTTTCCCTCAAAGGAAAGATATCCATAAGTACTGTTGAAAAGAGTAAGGCAAATAGGCTTCATAATTCCCAACCAGTGTGCCTTATATTTTTCTTAATTTGTTCCTAGATGCAGAGATGTGTATTATATTTTGTGAATAGATAAATGTTTAATTTTCTTACTGGAATTGTATTAGTTCTCATGTTGCTATGAAGAAATACCTGAGACTGAGTAATTTATAAAGGACAGAAGTTTAATTGACTCACAGTTCTGCATGGCTGGGGAGTCCTGAGGAAACTTACAGTCATAGCGAAATGCACCTCTTCCCAGTGTGGCAGGAGAGAGAATGACTGCAAGCAAGTGAAATGCCAGATGCTTATAAAACCATCAGATCTCATGAGACTCACTATTACAAGAGCATGGGGGAAACTGCTTTCATGATTTAATTATCCCCACCTAATCCGACCCTTGACAGGTGGAAATTATGGGATTACAATTAATGGTGAAATTTGAGTGGGGACACAGAGCCAAACCATATCAGGAAGTGACTATGACATATTAATATATAACTTTTAAAAATATGAATAAGGAGAATGCCATAGAAAAGCCATCTTTATCGGTTTTTCTAATTTTCTAGAGTAAATATTAATACTACTTGTAAAATATAAACTTGATATGATAAATGGTATCTTAATTTTTTAAATAAATGTGTTTGGAAAAATGATTGACATCCTAACAATGGTTATTTCTGGTTGATGGTATTAGGATAGGTTTTTTTTTGTGCTTCCCTATTTTCTTTTTCATTTTTTTTTTTTAAAGACGGGGTTTCGCCGTGTTAGTCAGGCTGGTCTTGAACTCCCGACCTTAGGTGATCCACCCACCTTGGCCTCCAAAGTGCTTGGATTACAGGTGTGAGCCACCACGCCCGGCCCATGCTTCCCTATTTTCTAAGCTCTTCGTACTGAATAGGTATTTCTAATCAGAAAATAAAATATTAAATTTGTTTTGAAACTGACATAGGAAAACAGACAAAGCTGAGGAATTAGACGTGTGGTGGAAAATAAAGATATTTTGCAACAGATAGTTTGTGAAGAATTATTTTTAAATTACTTTGATGTTATTGATTCCCCAGGAAATGGGGTGGTATTATGGTATTGAGAGTACAAGAAGAGATATGATATGGGGAGAGACATGATATTGAGAGATACAAGGAGAGATGGGTGAAAGGGGTTATTGCTAGCCAAATTCTGCTTTCTCTGACTTACAGGTAGGGGTAGCGAAGTATCAGTTTTTATTTTGATTTCTGCTTATGAAGTTTTAAGATTTAATATTAGGTGTTAGGATCCAGCTAGGGAACTATAATGGTCATGAGGACAGGCTTTGGAGTTAGGCAGTTAGGTTCTAATCCCAGAACCCCTATAAATTAACTATATGACATTAGGAGGTTACTTAAATCTTTGTTGGTTTCTTTATCTGTAAAAACTCTGCCTTAGAAGGTGGTAGGCAGCACTAAGATATTGTGAACTTAGCACATTGACTGCTATATATTAATCAATAATAAGTGGCAGCTGTCATCACCACCACACTCCTCAACCTGGTCTGAGATTTGAGACATCCATAAATATGAGTTGGTATTGTGGAACTGTTGCCTATCTCAAGTATCTGTTAGTACCCATAGTTGCAGTGACAGCAAGCCAATGCACACGGTTTAATCTTGAAAACACAGAATTTATGCAGGGCAGTTCTGAGGACCCCAGGCCTTAGTGTACCTTAACCTTATGTATGATAGTTGTAATAGATGCTTTACATTTTTTGAGAATCTGATGTTTGTGATATTTTGGTGTTGTTATATGTTGATTGTCTTTCCTCTGGAGCATTAGTCAGATTTTCCTTGTTCTTTGTTTATTCAAATAATTTTTTACTGTATTCTGGATATTTTTAATATTGTATTGTGAGTCTCTAGATTCTTTTAAAATCCTCTGTAGACAATTGGTTTGTTTTAGCAGGCAGTTGACCTGGCTAGATTCAGACCAGATGTTTTTTCTCACCTTTTGTGTGTGGTGGTTCCTTTTATTGTCTCTTCAGTTTTCAAAGCTTTGGCTATTTTGTGTGTTGTGTGGGGAGGAGGGGGATAGGATCATCTGCCCCTTGCTCAATACTCAGGATTTAGTTCAGATGGTGGATTATATTGCAGTTCAGCTCTCCACGCCTTTGCTATACTTCTTTGAGTATATTCCATATTTGCACAGTTTGAAGGTGAGCCTGGGATTGTCACTTCAAAGACTGAACCAGAGGATTCTCTTCTTCATTACTCTCTGGAATATTTTCTCAGGACTGCTTTTTATATTTCCTTTGGCCAGAAAGATGGGTTATTGTATATTTTAGCCTGTATGTTTTGTGCAGTTCCACTTGACTGGGATGAAGTGGAAGAAGGAATAAAAAGAATAATAAAGATTTTCTCCTAAACTCTTTGCATAGCTGAAATCCCTGTTCGAGTTACTTTATCTAGAGAGAGAGATTTTCTGTTGGAGTATTAGGTATTTGCATTGTTGTGGTTGTATCGGTTCTGTTCTAAACTGGTGCCGGCCTTGGAGAAAGACTGGAAGAGAGAAAGGAGAAAAAAGCACATGGATATCCTTCTCACCTTCTGATCCCAGTTCCCCTCTCCCAGTACTCCAATCACAGGGATCCTTTTTCTTGTTCTTCTGGCCAGAAAAATGAGCTTCTCTTGTAGTTTTGCATTCTGTACCCACTGTGCAGTTCCCTGGTTTGGCCCACCTTCAGATCAGGGAGAAAAAGGAAAGAAAAGAAACCAGATAACTCCTTACTATTGTATTAGCTGTTAGAAAGTTTTGACTTTCTTTTCCAAACTACCTACTATTGTTTATTTTGCAGAGTATTACTTTTATATTTTGGGCAGAGTCTTGGGAACAGGAAAGTGTAGTGGCCTTTCTCCATCTTGCTTAGCACCAGTGTGAGTAGTTTATTGTGACTGTCCAGATAGCATGTCCATATTCTGCAAAGCATGATGAGAGCAGGGGGCGCGCTGTTACCTAAAGAAATAGGAAAGCCATGCCAGAACAGCAGGTGTCTAATGTTTATGATTAAGAAGAAAACCTTTTAATAGATTTTTAAGGTTTTTTTTTAAGTACAGTTCTGACAGAGGTACTATTAGGGTTGTATTATTATTATTATTTTTATAAATATGTTGATTTAAGAGATTCTTACAGTGGAGTGCAAAATAACTTAAATAACTCACTTATTTTTATTTATCTCACAATTTGCAAACAAAAACATAATTTTGGATGTCTTAATGTTCAGAGTCACTTATCACCTATACTACGTCTGTACAAAGTAAAGCTCAATTTCAAGTGGCAGCACTGGCAAGAATTAGCTCTTAAATTTAAATTGAATGATTTTTTTTTTCCATCTGAGATCTGCCAGTGGCTTAGCTGAATTCAAACGTGGAGTTGCCCCTTCTGACTCCAACTTGTGAAGTCAGCAAAGTGTGCTGCCTGTGCTCCATCATCTTGTTCTCTTTCTCCCATTTGACTATTCCCACTTTTCTTTATCCACTCTGTATTAGAATCCTTGTATTTGCCCACTTAAAAAGTACTTAAGCTTTGGGGTTTCCCTTCTTTAGAACTTATCTGACCTGTGTCTTACTTATGACCTTGCCTTTAAAGCCTTGCTAGGTGAATGCCACCTATCAGAGAAAGTGATTTAGATGGAGGTGCTAATGAATGTTATGGTGTAATCCTTCAGCAGTATCCTTTGAACTTTCTCGTGTTCCACCAGGTATCTTACCTAAAAGTAAGGGGAAATATGAATTTTTTTTTTATGTCTTGGCAAAGCAATTACCTGACCTGAGGGAAAGAAATATATTTTAACTGTAGAAAATTTTGAAAATATAGAATTATACAAAAATAATCACATCACTCAGTTAACTAATGTCAATCTTTTGGTATATATACTTATAGGTTTTTTTCCCATGTATCCAACACACACGCTCTCTTTCTCTCTCTCTCTCTCCCCCTCTCCCTCCCTCTCTCCAGGAGTTCAAATGCATTGCTTTATAACCTGTGCTTTACACTTAAATATGTCATAAATAATTTTGTTAATAAATATACCTTTGTATTATTTTTAAATGGACTATATAAAATCTCATTATGTGTGTACCCTAATTAACCAGTCTTATTGTTGCACAGTTACGTTTTTTTAAAGTTTTCACTATTTTAAATAATGCTATGATACAAACATGGCTTCCTTGGATTACACGCCTAGAAGTGGAATTGATGTGTCATGTTATATATATAATATATTCTGAAACTTTGATGTAATTTCTCTTGGTGCTTATTAAATAGTAAGCAGTTGCTCAAATCTTGCAAAAGCAAAGGTACCCTTTTAGTTTCAGGCTGATTAATTTATAAGAATTTGTAGATTATATACAGGTAAGTTTGTAACCATAGTAACCATATATAATTAGACAAAACAAATGAGTTTCCAAGGGTTTAACTTTCCCCTTTTTACAAAATTATACTTTCATACACCATTGTGGTTTTAATTTGGGTTTGGAATTAAAAAGAAGAAAATTACTATTGCCCAGTTACCCGAGAACCCTTCAAGAGCTAAAGGGATCCTTCCTCCCTTCGAAGAAATTTTAAATTTTACTTCATAAAGTGATAGCTATCTTTCTTGCTATTCTTGTATTTGGATGTTGTCATATAATAGAGACCAATACTACCTTTAGACCCAGCAAGAGGGGCCCCTGCTTTGGTCTCCACTGTAGAGGGTCCTCCTCTAGCTGTGTCCCTCCTCTTTCTTGCCTTGCAGTCCGTGGGCCAAAATGCTGTGCCCACCTGGATGTTATGCCCTACCTTCTTCGTACCATACTCTGCTAACATGACTTTGAAATTACCTGATTGCTAGAAGGCCCAAGATTGCTTCCAGGGCCTTTGTGAGGTTTCTCAGGTTCATCCTCCTAATGTGTTAATACACCATGCCATTGTGGCAGGGGCACTTACTGGAGTTGGATTTGCAGGCTGGGGTTGCCTCTTGCATGTAAGGCAGGCCTCTCAGGGTGCAGGTAGGTATGGAAGAGGAAGAGGCACCTCAATTTTTGCTCCTGCCCTTGGTCCTGTGAATAGTAGGGGTGGGATTGAAAGAGAACCTGTTACACAGTGATTGTTACCATACAGATTTCCACATGCTATTACAAGATGTGGGCAGAAAGAGCCTTCTAGGCAGAGAAAAATTCACTTATGTGCTGGAGTCTGGAGGCAAGCAATTATATAGCATGTTTGATCTTGTAGTTTCAATATTTCATATATGAATAATGTTAAGAAATGAAGCTTCGAGTAGCAGATCGAAATGAGTCAAAAAAGGCATTTTATGCAATGCTAAGATTGTGGAGTTTATCCTGAGGCCAATGGGAAGTCATTATGGGGTTTCGAACAAGGATGGCCTACTGAGATCTTCGATTTAGAACTGGCTGTGGAGTGTAGTGGGTGTGGGCAAGAGCACAAGCAAAGAAGCTTGCTAGGCTGATGGTGGTGTTCATCTGAAAAGCAGGAAATGAGGTTGAAGTAGGTTAATATCCATGAGGATGACCCTTTCCTACTGTATCATACTGTGGACAAATTCAAGTGGGTTAACGTCATGAACATTGTTTCGGAAAGCTTACAGAGTTCTGCAAATGTTGTTAGTGTTTTTAATGACAATAGTAATGATCACATTATGGATAAAGGTTACATTCCAGCTAATCTCAGTTCTAAGGTAAGCAGGTGTGAAAATCAGCTGAAATGATGTGGGAAAGAGTGCTAGTGTAGGGTGTAACGTCCACCCAAGGCACCTTTGGGAGGGCAGGAAGATGGCTCTATTAGTCTTTGGGGTGGTTCAAGTGGAAAGGACAGTGGCATTGGAAGTAGCTGGACTTGGGTTTCAGTGTTGGGGATGTGTGCCTGAGGTAGATCTCATCTTTCATCACTTAGCTGTTTACATAGTCCCATTTTCAAAAAAAATATGTCCCCTCCCCAGCACCCCCCCTTTTTTGCTGTACTTGATGTCCCTGAATCTGTAACCACCCTAGTTCAGTTTTTCCAGAGGAAATAACTCTTCTCTTGTCATGATGTGGAAGGGAAGCTGAAAGGTTTACATTCTGTGAGCAAAAGTTCTCTGAAAAGAAATTTGGAGGAAAGAGTTTATTCCAGTGAAGAGTTTGCAAACCAGGGAGATGCAGGCTTCAATGAAAAGGAAGTTGCTTTCCTGAGAACAAAGAAAGGTTAGGCTTTTATAGCAAAACTCATGGCCCAGGTTCCCAGTCAGGTTCATTTGTGCAAATGAAGGACACTTTCTTGGTTCTGATTGGGTGCTGCGGCTGAGTTCGGATAAGGGATACAGCTAAGCCCTGATTGGCTGAGGCAGAGGAGCTTTGATTGATTGGTTCCAAGCCTTAAGTCAGAAGTCCCTGTCAGGTATTTCTTTCCAATGGCCTGGTGGGGTGATGGTTTCTGGTTATGGTTTATCTTGGCACTGACAATAAGAAATGACTTGGCTTGATTGTGGAAAGGGAGATCCTCTAACACTTTTAGTTCTTTCTGAGAACAGAATGCGTTAATGCCCCTTCATCCAGCCGTGGTTCCCTGGTTCTTTTTAAACTTTGACCACCTCAGCCACAGGGAGTCTATTTTGTCTGTCAGCTGGCGGCATACTTTAACAATTCTCAAACAGATTTTCAACCAGTCTTTCTGTTTTTAGACCGATTTTTTTTCACCTCTGATTTTTGAGGTTGTTGGTACCTTCAATTATGAGTCTTTCTGCGGCTTCAAATCACCATCTCTATTGCCCTTTGCTTTTGGATTTTCTTGCTTTGATAAGGCAATTAGAGCTCACCTTATGCTTTTCATCTTCCTGAAATGATTGTTGACACCTGCATCTATTGCCATTTTCACTTCTCTTTATTTTTGTGAGTTTATGGTATTTTTAATCCTTTGCTCTCTGCTCTCTTTAGAAATCCATTCTTTTGCAGGTTGGTGAGGAGCAGAGATAAATGTATATTTAATTCAATAGGTTTAAATGTAATTAGAAAATAGAATAATGATGCGTGTGCTTAAAGACTGTCTTATACAATAACATATATTTTCAATCTGTGAAAGCTGATTAAAAACATATTTTCCTCATTATCTTTTATGAGGGTTTTAGTTAATTAATATTTCTAATATTAATGTTATTGTAGATTGTCTAGCTGCAGATTTCTTGAGAAAATGGAAACTTTTTTATTTATTCATAGGTAGGTATGTTTTAGAACATACATTTTTTGGAAAATTTCCTGGGAAGTACATTATTACAGGATATGGTTGGTTTCTCTTAATCAAGAACAGTGAAAATATGGAACATAGACCATAAGATGTGAAGCATAGCTTTTTCTTTCAAAGATTCAAAGGAACCTGAGGTTTAAAGAGTTAGTTGAGTCACTTAGTCTTAAATTTAGTAATGGCAGAAATGAGGTTGGGATCTAGGTTTGTTACCAGTTCATTGTCTGTCCTTTTATAGGGATTGAGAGCCATAGAAAGAAAGTAGTCTAAGCCGGATATTTCTAAGAAAGAAACCTTATGCACTTTCATTAAAACTAGAATGTAAGCCCTATGAGAGAAGAGAATTGGATATTTTGTTTGCTGCTATATCCCCAGAGTCTACACAGTAGCATATGGGAAGTACTTAATAAACATAAATAATTTTAAAATTGAATTGAGGCCAAGCATGATGGCTCACGCCTGTAATCCCACCACTTTCGGGAGCCAAGGCGGGCAGATCACAAGGTCAGGAGATGGAGACCATCCTGGCCAACATGGAGAAACCTCATCTCTACTAAGAATACAAAAATTAGCTGGGCATGGTGGTATGTGCCTGTAGCTCAGTTACTTGGAAGGCTGAGGCAGGAGAATAGCTTGAACCAGAGAGTCAGAGGATACAGTGAGCTGAGGTCACACCACTGCACTCCAGCCTGGCAACAGAGTGAGACTCAGTCTCAAAAAATAAAATAAAATAAAATAATTGAGCATCTGTTTACAGAGATAGACATTGAACTCAGGTTTAAAATATGAACTTTTTCCAAAATAATTTCTAAAAAGAAATACAGTGGCCACAAGTGAAAAGGATGTGTCATAAATAGATCAGATACATATTACTTAGCAGGTTTCCATGGTAATATCATGTTCCTTTTATAAAAAAAAACTTGAATATAAATATTGCTGCACAGTTCTACTGTGCTCATGTACTTAATAACGTAGGCCAAAGGGGCTCATATAAGTTGCATGTATTTCTGCATTAAGTGTTCTCCTGCTTTTGGCCTTTCCACATAGTATAATGAGGCATACATACTCACTGCAATTGGAATTGAAATAATTGTGCCATGCACTGCAATCTTGTGCTGTCTCCCTTTTTTCCTCTTGCTATTTTACTGTCTCAAATAAGTGTGCCAAGTGCTTTGCTGAGCACTTAAATTCAGAGGTCTTTCTTCCAGAGGAGTTGCGGTCTCATCAAATATAAGGTTATGCTGTTCTCAACATTTCACATTAAAAAATTCAAAGAGAAGGAATTTTACATGAACAAAATGAAATGAAGAAAATTAATTACATTTGCTTCTTTTTGTCCTTCCCCTCTCTGTGTGTTCTAGGTAACAGCATTTTCTCTGCTTTGAAGCTAGAGGCTTTCTACTGCCTCTACTGCTTTTGATTCTGTCCTAGAATTTGTGGTCATCTGCTATATCTGGATAATTAACTGTGTTCAACTCTTAACTGCCTACAGAAGATAGACAGGGAGCATTAGGGAGCTGATTTTCTCATTGACAGTTCACTAATATGAACAAATCTGCATACAGAAGACCAGGAGGCTACGTTCACTCACCTATTCACCCACCATAGGCTCAAGTATTTGACTGCACACCTTTAGGCATATTTTCTTTAGGCTTGATCTCGCGGCTTACCACATCCTATCAAAGTAGCTATTTTCGAAGGAACTGGTAAGTGCTAGAATAGTTACAAATCCTGCTATATTTCAGGGCCTTCTCCTTAAAGCCTTTTCACACTGTTCCAGCTCACAGGAGTTTCTTCTGACTTTGAAATCATAATAAAATAGGGTCACATTTTGTATATTCTTCCACACTTCCCTGACTGAATGTGATTCTAACATTTAAAGGTCCTTATTTTTCTAGGGAATCTGAGAGTTAAGGAATTTTTATTGGAAATTTTGATGAGAGTATTTACCTGGACATTGACTTGTGATGTCACTGTTCCACGTTGATCCCATATTCTTGACACAGTCTTATAAACTTATGTTTTGTGTGTTTGCTGTCTACTGCAATAAAATCGTAAGCTTATTGAGTACAGGGACTGTTTTAGTTAAAATTTCTCCCATAGCCCTTAGGCCATCGTAATTATTTAACAATTAGTGCCAGGCAATAAAGAATGATATATATTAATAATAATTAGTGCCAGGCAAAAGAATGATATATATTAATAAAATGATATACTGCTATATGCATAAATCATAACTGATATGCAATGTATGTTAATATCAGTGTATAAAAATATATATTATCAATATGTCAACATACATATTATTTTTATTTGTGAGATTTATTTGAAAAATTAGCCCGTATTTTAACTGTAAATATTGTTATTGGAATTGGGAGATGATTCCCCAGAGTTTTCAGTGAGCACCATGCAGCTTTTGTAGTGTGGATGACTTTGGTGTTTGAGGAGATACCATGGCATCCAGTATTTACTTGGCTGTATCCTGAATTTTTGTGTTTTTGGTGTAAGGTAGCACAATTGGAATTTCTGTTATTTGAGGATTTGTGTCTGTATTTTGATTTGTGAATGTGCGTGTCATTGTGGGCAAGTTCGTGTGTGTGTAGTGTGCCATGGCATACATGCAAGGGTAATTTTCCCTTAAGTGTTTTGTGATCAGGAGTAATTCCATGCTCTATTTCTTTCTGGGTCGTTTTCTGGTTCCCATATATTTACGATGCAAGATTTACAGAGAATTTTATTGTTTTATTATTTGGGGAAGTGTCTCCACACCCCAGCATTCTGTGCTTTGCAGAATGTCTAAATAACTGACATCCTTTGAGTTGGCATGGGCCCAGACACTTCCTTCAGTTTATAATTTGGAGACCGTGGCTTGTGAGCTGATGCTCTGTTGTTTGGAATGTTCTCTGACTCATATCAATGTGTTTGGTGATAAACTGTCAGAAGCCCTGTAGTGTAGGGAAAATTGTCAAGCATTTTCCCCTTGTCAGGAAAAATTGTGAAGCATGCTAAAATAGGCAGAAAAGATGATTGGATGTCCTCTTTAGTGCACCTTTCAGAATGATCAGTTTCTATAGCAGCCTGTACCTTTCATTGTCTTTGAACTATTTTAGAATGCTGAGTTGTAGGTAACTGATAATAATAAAAATAATTTTTGTTCATAGAAATGAAAATGCCTTTTATCCTTTGAAATGCAATTGATTATTACCCTCTGGATATTTACCAGTGTTGCATCTCTCAATAAATTCATTTCACTCTCCTGATTGCCTGTTTTGATGTGTCCTTCCAATTTTCCTTTGAATTTGTGCTAACATCTTGCTGGTTGACTTGCTAAATAATTACAAAATTTTTGACATATATTAATTTTCTATATGTATGAGAAATTATCTACATTTTCTTTTAAATTACCCTTTAACACCAGAAAATTTTCATTTCCAAGGGACCAGTTTTAAGCGCTTAATATTTACTTGCATCTGTGGGTAGAGTTTTGGGGTGTTATCTATAAATCTGAAAACATATCTGCTGTAATTCTCTTTATGCAGTACCCTGAATGCCTTTGGAATATTTGGATAAAATACGTTGTATCTTTAGTGATTTTATTGTACCACACTGTGTCTTAGATCTTTCTATGGATTTAAGGATTGCCTTTAGAAGCAGATTTTTTTTTTGTTTTTTATTATTTGTTACCAGCCCAAATGAAGTAGCCTGTTAAGTAATTTAACTCCTTTACAAAACTCGTTTGATTTGGGCTACAATCTAAATGTAAATCCCTGACCCCAAGGTCTGCCCTTTATATGAAATAGGTTTGCATTTCGTTATTTTTGAATTATAAAGAAATAAATTCAAGCTTCCTGCTGGAATCCTAAGAGATTGGTAACAATGGTAGCTATAGCCTGTTAGAGTCCTTGAGTAATCTCAAGAAGGCAGATGGGATAAATGTGTCTTAGGAAAATTAGCTGGCACATGACATTCAAAATTACAGCCAAAAAGCACAGTATCTTTTCCATGTTCTGATTGCTGTTCCTGTCTCCTAACGGGCAGGCTGAATAACGCAGAGGCAGTGATAGAGGAAATTTTTTTGGAGCTTACCTGTTTATTCAGAGGCCTTGCTTTATTTGAAATCCATATGACTTCACAGTATCATTATTTTGCTAGGATGATAAGAAATCACCTAAATTTTATATATGGGAGCCAGAATCTTCTCAGTGGACTATGGAAATAAGGCATTCTTTTTTTTTTTTTTTTTTAATTGAGATGGAGTCTTGCTCTGTTGCCCAGGCTGGAGTGTGGTGGCGCAATCTCGGCTTACTGAAACCTCTGCCTCCAGGTTCAAGTGATTCTCCTGCCTCAGCCTCCCAAGTAGCTGGGACATGCACACCACCATGTCCACATAATTTTTGTACTTTTAGTAGAGATGCAGTTTTGCCATGTTGACCAGGCCGGTCTCAAATTCCTGACCTCAAGTGATCTGCCTACCTAGGCCTCCCAGAGTGCTGGGTTTACAGGCCTGAGGCACAGCTCCTAGCCAAGACAGACTTTCTAATATAAAAAACAGGGAACAAGAGAAACAAGAAAGCCATTATGCAAATATATGGCTGGTCAAGACTATTCTACCATGGGAGGGTGGAGAAGACTGAATCATACTCCTTCCTACTGTTCCTGTCCTCCAAAAACCTTAAGTCCTAATCCCCAGAACACTTAAATATTATTTTGCATGACAAAAAAGGATTGTGAAGATTTAAAGTAAGAATCTTGAAAAGGTGAGGTTACTATGATGGGCCCTAAATGCTATCACAAGAGGCAGTGGTGCCACAGAGGCAGAGACTGGAGTCACAGAGCCACAGGCAATGAATGCTGGCAGCCACCAGAACCTGGAGGAGGTGAGGGTGGATTCTCCCCTGGAGCTGCTTAAGGGATTGTGGCCTGTTGATACCTTGATCAGCCTGGTGGTACAGCTTTTGAACTCCCAGCCTCCAGAACTGTGAGAGAATATGTCTCTTTTAAGTTGCTAAGTTTCTGCTAATTTATTACAGCTGTTATAGGAAATGAATACAGATTTTGGCACCTGGAAGGAAAGTACTGTTGTAACAAACACTGAAAAGTGGGAATGTGGCTTTAGAATTGAATAATGGGCCGAGGCTGGTAGAATTTTGAGGTGCATGCTGGTAAAGTCTAGATGGCCTTGAACAGACTGAAATAGGGATTTTAGAGACTGCCAGTGAAGGCTCAGGAGGAAGTGAGTAGCATAGCAGAAAATGTCTGTATCATCTTTAAGAATATGTAAATTGTCATAAGCAGAATGTTTTTAAAAATATTTAAAGTGATCCTAGTGAGGTCACAGAAGGAAAGGAGGAATATGTCATAAATAAATAAATATTTATTCCAGTATTTCCTCCAGGAAATTGGAGGAAAGGTGATCTCTTTAATATAGTGGCAGAAAGCTTAGCAGAACTGTGGTCCTGTGTTTGGGTGGAGAGCAAAAGTTGCAAGTGATGAGTTTGGATATTTAACTGAGGAGATTTCCAAGCCGATTGCTGGGGAATGGCCTGGTTTCTTCTTGTTGCTTATAGTAATTATGAGAGAAGCAAAATATATTGAATGAAGAACTCTTAAACAAAAGGGAACCCAGACATGATGATTTGGGAAATCTCAGCTTTTCTAGATTGCACAAGATGTTAAAATTAGGAGAGTAATTGTTGGCAAAGCGTGCTGCGCAGGGAAGGTCAAGGGTAATGGCCTTCCCACTCCTGATTTTGCCATGGTGATGCGGCTTGATGTTTCTATACTCACTTGTCACTGACACAGTGAGGGAGGCAAAACAGTGTGGATGTGGCAGAATAGCCACATCCAGGATATTGAACTGAATGAGTAAGGTACTGAACTGAAAACAATTTGGGGTAGATTCGCAATTTCTTACATTCTTAAAATGCTCAAATAATATTTTGTTTGGGTTCCTCTCAGTTTAAATATCACTTACGTGTAATGTGCTCTGACCAAGGGAGGTCACTGTGAGAATTTCAAAACAACCAAAGGCTGGAGACAATTGGGTTGGGGGTTGGTTTTAATTTGGCAGTTGTAATTAATGATCAATTTTAATAGACTGTGATTGATGGCAGCCTGCTGTGGGGTACATGTGTATTAAGCCTGGGAGAGCTGCTTTAAAAACTTACAGTCTTTTATTAGCATTTGATGATTAATTTTTACACCTTCTGTTAAATTTTAAACAGAGTACGAATTAGGTCAGTGGAAATGGTTTTCTTGTTTCTTTCTTTGAAACACATGGGACAGTGACAACAGTTAAATTTCTAGTGTTATTTTGCTCTTTCTGCTACTCACATCTATCAGTTGTTTAGAGCTTATAAAGCTTGCAGGAGATAAGGAAGTGTGCTGTAGCTTTTTTGGATGGATGAGATGAAAGGATAATGGTCGCAACCTGAGAGCGTTGACTGTCCTGTCCTGCATCATCTCTCTAGCACCTACTCTGTGTCTAGCATCATATCTCTTTGATCAATAAGCTGCTTGGTGTGGGTGGGATGGGGGAGGGATGAGAATCAAGGAGAGGGTATAGCTTGGAAACAGGGGCTTGGGGTGATAGAGAAAGCACAGTTGTCCCATTAGAATTGGCTCTAACAAAGGCTTGTTTTTGTGATTGTTTACAGAAAGATTATCACTTTGAATATACGGAATGTGATAGCAGTGGCTCCAGGTGGAGAGTTGCCATTCCAAATTCTGCAGTGGACTGCTCTGGCCTGCCTGACCCAGTGAGAGGCAAAGAATGCAGTATGTTTTGTCTTCTTGACCATTTGTTTTCCTGAATAAACAATTACCTCTTGATATTAGCCCTAGATGTTAATTATAATGAATGTAGGAGACCTTCCAAAAATGAGCATATGGCATTGATATCAAGCAGAATAGATGCAGCCTTTCTCATCACTAGATGCTCTTATATCTCAAGTCTGTAATGAGGCAAAGGCAAATTTATTTATTTAAAAAATCTATTCTCTCATTTGAAACCATGGGAGGGCAGAGTAGAAAGGTTTCTTTTTAATGGATTTGTTCTTATTTTAAAAATGTTTTTATAAAATTTAAAAATTCTGTTGAAATACATGTAACTTAAAATTTACCATCTTCACCATTTTTAAATGTTTAGTTCAGTGGCATTAAGTATATTCATATTGTTGCTATCATTACCACCATCCATCCACAGAACTCTTCCATCTTGGGTTGGAATTGTTTTTTTAGCTTTAGAAATAATTCATTTTTTTTTTTTTTAGTATAAACTACAGAGAGATTATAGAATTGCTGGATATCACATTCAATAGCTTGTCTTTTGGAAGTTAAACAGGTTTGAAGTACAACATTATAAATTAACGGAGAAATATGAAATAAATGTAAATTTATTTTTATTTATAAACTTAAAAAAATTTTTTAATTTAGTGAGTTTGGGGTTCCTGCAGCAAAATAGTCGAGGAGTTAGCCTGGAGATTGGAGTTGGAAATGAAAGAGAGGAAATGTATTTGGGTTTTCCTGCAGTCTTCCACGTGGTATTCCTAAAAGCTTAGTTTTTCTGTTCTCAAATGAAAGATCAGTAAGCAAATTGTTAAGTGGATGACTAATTTCTTCCTTTTCATAGAGAGCATGCCTCTGTTACTAGCTGGAGGAATTCTAGCGTAATTGCGGATTTAGTGATAAAAGTGAAACTACAATAATCTTATGAGGAAAGTTTAGGAAAATACCATTATTTCTTGGTGAATAATATTAATGAGTGAATTCAGGGAGAGCCTGAGAGCCCCTCAAGTGGGCAGGTGAAAACAGTCTGGAGACAAGAGGGTCTGTATAGAAGAAGTTGATGCAAGATTGAGGTGTTTGAAACCACTCCAGCGAAGGGCAGATGAGCGCTCAGTGACAGAGGAATGTGGTTGAAAGGGAAACAGAGCCTGAATCATACCTGTGTAATTAGTCCATTGTAAATTTGCTTCAGTCACTTGCCTAGAAAAATATGTATATCATTTATCTATATTTACTTTTCCTTTGTGGGCTAATTCCTTGGTTTCCGTGTAAACAACCCTATTCAGGTGGACCACCTAACCATTTTGAATGCCAGCTTCATGGCTAGGTGGTATGGTGGTCTTGGCTAGCACTGGGTTTTGAGAACTGATCGTTAGTTTGAAATGGGTCATAGTGGAGTGTTGTACCCATGAAAACCAGTGAACACTGCAAATCAAGGGCCTCCCTTCCCTTGGGAGCTGGATTTTAAATATTTATCAGCATAGTACTGACTACATTTGTTAGCCAGGGGTCAAAAATCTATTACAGAATTGATGACTGCATAGGAATTAGTTTTAGTTAAATGTTGCCAGAGACATTTTTTGCTCATTATATACTATAATCTTCCACAGATAACATTTTGAATCTGACACGCTAGCAATCACCTTTCTAAAAATTTTGACCACTAATCAGGCCACTGTTAGTTATTATTTACCTTAAAAATGATCCTTGCTTTCAATATGATAATACTTTTGTGATAATATTTAAAAAACGATGATACTTTTGGCTGGAATGTTTTTTACCTTTGTATTTTGTCTGAAATCTGAATTTCCAAGTATTCCTGTACAGCATACTTATATTTTCTCTGGAGTTGTCAGTCTGGCCTTAGATCTGTGAACATTTTCTTGTGTTAACGATGAATTATTTTAAAACTCACAAGGAAGTTAATAGGCTTAAGTAACTTAGAAGTGCAATTAATCCATAACGTTAACTATGTCACTTACCACCTTACTAGTCATTAGTGTCTGGCCGCTAAAGGCAGTGTCACAGTAACTGGACATTTCTTCAGGAGCTTAGATTTTCTATTGTGAATAATAACTACCATTTCCGAAATACTGATTATGTGCCAAACATTGTACTTAGAGCTTTATGTCATTGATCCATTGTATCCTCACAACAGCCATCTTAGATAACTAGGATCAGTGTTTCTATTTTATTAAAAAGAAAACTCAGACTTAAAGTAGTGAAGTAGTTTACCTTATGTTATATAGCCCAGATGTGGCAGGTCTAGGATGCAGAGATAGACATGTCTGTTACTAAAGCCGGTGTCTTACCCACTGAGTTAACCTGCCAATCAAAGATGGCAGCCTAGAGAAGCTTCCAGTTCTCCATAAGGTGGACAGAAAGTTTGGTGGTGGACCCACCAATTGGCTCATACAGAAAAAGAAAATTAAGTAGTGGAATGTGGCAACTTCAAGTAAGCGAAGAATATTTAGGAGAGTGGCTGTGTGGGACATGATTTACACAGATCTTAAATGTCTCAAAATAAAATGAAACCCAGAATTTGGCCTTTGTGGGGATTGCCAAAAATTCTTTAAAATGTAATTGGATATCTCTGTTCTTCTTTCTCAGAAAGAAGCAGTTGGGGAGGACTTTCCTGAGGAAAGAGATTATAGGAATATTTTTGAAGCAGTTGTAAATTTTTTCAGAGAATTGATTGGCAAGCTATAGTATATATTTGTTTTTTAAAGATCACATAAGATCTGGCTGCAGGGCTCCTCTGAGAGAAGTTAATGATAAGTCAGATAACAGTTTTTGTTGTTCCAGAATCCTGGGGTATATGTGACTCTGAAGCTTACAAGGCTCAGGAAATAGCCTGAAGAGGATTCTGGTTATTAATCGACACTGATCCCCATTGTTCTTTTGTTCTTTCTGCTGTGGAGAACTCATCAGTTGCTTTGTGCTTCTCTGAGCAGGACACTGAGATGACCTCATGTCTCTCCTCCTCTTTGCTAGCTCGAGGCTCAGCCACAGGGAACACTGGCACTTCTCCTAAGGCCCTGGAGCCAAGAGTTACGCATCTGTGGGCATCATCCATCGTTCAAGGTCTTGCAAGTAACAGCCATTCCTGAACCACATCACTCTTTACTTTAATCTCAGACCAAAGGGATACAACCCTTATTCCAATCCATCTCTTCTCCACTGTTGGATCGTTCTCCTCATTTATCCTTGAAGCACAATGGCTTCTAAAATCTTTCCTTGAACCTCTCAGTTTCACTTGTTTTTCTTAGATCAGCAAAGAAGATGAAGCAGTTGCCTGGGCTATGTTCTCTCTTTCTCTCTCATTTGAAACAAAGCACTTTTGTTTCAAACCAGACCTTAAAAATAAAGGACTGATTGGGGTAGAGGTAGGGAGAGAGGTTCCTTTACATATTTTTCAGACAAGCCTACAACTCTCAAGGGAAATAAACATAACATATCTCTTCCTTTTATCTTCTCACATTTATTTGGGAGACTATATCTCTTTAATTGCTTATTCTTTAAAATGCATCTGAGTCCATGACTTCAGGTACAACTTAATATACCATGCTCTTTTCTTATTCTTTCCTATTTTCCTATTTCCATTAATTTGTTCTTCAGCTATGTAACACACCATTTTCTAAATGACAATGACTAAGATGTCTTTAATTTCATTTGGTAGGTAAGCATCAAATCAGTCATAGTCTTATGGAATTTGTTTAATCTTGTGTTTTAGTATTTAGAATATGTAAATAATTCATATGAAGTAATATATGCATGTAAATGCATATAGATGTGTACACAAGTATTTATAATATCTGTTGTATATATGTGTATGTGTGTGTATAGTTTATTTTTGCATTTCTCATACAGGGTATAGTGAATTAATGTGGCTTCAAACATGACTTTTATATATTTATGCAAATGTTTATAGTCTAATCTTGAATAATTGATTATAAACTTCTAATATTTAGTTGTTTTGAGTAAATAAGTTCTATATGCAGACAAGTTAAAAAATTGAATACTTCCTTTTTTGTTTTGCTCAAATATATTGTTCTAACCCATATTTAATGGACCGTAAGAAATAAGCAGACTTATGCTATCTGGACAAAACAGACTTTAAAGTCAAAAACTGTGACAAGGGACAAGGAAGCTTAATTACTTGATAAAAGGGTCAACTCAACATGTAGAATAATTATTCATATATATAGGCCGGGCGCAGTGGCTCAAGCCTGTAATCCCAGCACTTTGGGAGGCTGAGGCAGGTGGATCACGAGGTCAAGAGCTCGAGACCATCCTGGTCAACACGGTGAAACCCCGTCTCTACTAAAAATACAAAACATTAGCTGGGCATGGTGGCGCGTGCCTGTAATCCCAGCTACTCAGGAGGCTGAGGCAGGAGAATTGCCTGAACCCAGGAGGCGGAGGTTGCGGTGAGCCGAGATCGCGCCATTGCACTCCAGCCTGGGTAACATGAGTGAAACTCCGTCTCAAAAAAACAAAAAAAAAAAATTATTCATATATATGCACTCAACATCAGAGCACCTAAATATATAAAGCAGACATTGACAGCTCTGAAGGGAGAAATAGGCAGTCATACAATAATAGGAGAATTAACTTATAATAATGAACAGATTTTATAGACAGAAAAATCAGTAAAGAAACAGCAGGCCAGGCGTGGTGGCTCATGCCTATAATTCCAGCACTTTGGGAGGCCAAGGCAGGCAGATCATGAGGCCAGTAGTTCGAGACCAACCAGGCCAACATAAGGAAACCCTGTCTCCACAAAAATACAAAAACGTTAGTCGAGTATGGTGGCACGTACCTATAGTCCCAGCTACTTAGGAGGCTGAGGCAGGATAATCACTTGAACCCAGAAGGCAGAGGTTGCAGTGAGCCAAGACTGTGCCATTGCACTCCAGCCTGGGCAACAGAGCGAAACTCCATCTCAAAAAAAAAAAAAAAAAAAATCGGCAGACTGAAACAGCCTTATAGACCAAATGGACCTAACAGGTATGCACAGAACATTCCATCCAACACTAGAAGAATATACATTCCTCTCAAACACATGAAACATTCTCTAGGATATATCATATAATCATGTACTAGGTCACAAAATGGTTCTTAACAAATTTAAGAAGATTGAAATCATTCCAAATATTTTTTTCTGACTACAGTGGAGTGAAACCAGAAATCAGTAACAAAAGGAAAATGGGAAAATTGGTAAATACATGGAAACTAAACCACATGCTTCAACAACCATTGAGTCAAAGAAGAAATCATAGGGAAATTAGAAAATATGTTGAGACAAGTGAAAATGGAAACAAAAAATACTACAACTTATTTGATGCAGCAAAAGCAGTTTAGAAATAAGTACCTACATTAAAAAAATATTCAAACGGCCAAACATTACAAGTCAATGAACTAGCAAAAGAATAAACTGCTAAGCTAAAAGCTGGCCAAAGGAAGGAAATAATAAAGATTAGAGCAAAATATAGCAAACTGAATTTAATAGCACATTAAAAGAATAATATGTCATGACCAAGTGGGATTTATCACTGGGATCGAAGAATGAGTTAACATATGCAGCTTAATCAATTGCAGCTAAATCACATTATTAGGATGAAAGACAAAAGCTACAAGATTATCTCAATAGATGCAAAAAGAAAATTTGACAAAATTCAATACTTGATGATACCAACTCTCAACATTAGGTATAGAAGGAAATTGCCTCAACACAATAAATGCCATATAGGACAAGCACATAGCTAATACTATATTCAGTTGTGAAAAACTGAAAACTTTTTTTCTAAGATCTGGCATAAGGCAAGGATGCTTGTTCACCTTCACCACTTCTATTCAACATAATACTGGAGGTCCTAGCCAAAGCAATGAGGCAAGAAAAAGAAATAAAAGGTATATAAATCAGAAAGAAAGGAGCAACATTATCTCTGTTAGAAGATGACATGATATTCTGTATAGAAAACCCTAGAGACTCTGCACACATACACAAAAATCAGTTAGAACTAGTAAGTACATTCACCAAAGTTGTAAGATACAAAATCAACTTTAAACAGTTGCATTTCTATACACTAATAATGAACTATCCAAAGAGAAATTAAGAAAACAACCCTATGTACAATAGCGTTAAAAATAATGAAATACTTAGGAATAAACTTAAACAAGGAGGTGACAGACTTGTGCATTGAAAATGATAAATGCTGATGAAAGAAAGCAGACACAAATAAATGGAAAGAATACTTAGTATTATTACCCAAAGTCATCTACAGATTTAATGCAATCTCTATTAAAATCTCAAGAATCTCTAGAAATAGAAAAAAAATCCTAAATTCATATGGAACCACGAAAGATTCTGAATAGCCAAAGCAGTTTTGAGCAAAAAGAACAAAGCTGGAAGCATCACACTTCCTGAGCCATGTACGTTAATTCTCTGAGATTTCTGAGAGGAATTCTTAAGGAAAAAGTTTTTTAACCTGATGCAAGTGACATTACAGGTGTAGAAACAGGATGAAGGTGCCCAGTGGAGTAGCATCTGGTTTTCCTGGGTGCTCTATGAGATCTGGATGGCTGGCACTCAGGGAGAATGTAGGAAGGGCCAGAGATTCTGGCAACTTAATCGGCCGGCTCTGTCTGTCCTACCAAGGACTCTGGACTTTGACCTGGAGACAACTATTCACAGGTGGTTGAGAGGGTTAAATGAGGTGATAAATATGATCTACAGTCCTGGAATCATAATTATACCATAATATAGTAACAGTAATAATAATAGTTGAAATAATAATAAAAAATAATAGCCAATCTTTACTTTTGCTATATGCCAGGTGTAACTGTAAATGCTTTACATGCATTCATTCATATTCATTTAGTCATTACAAGAACCTTGTAAAATAGATATTTTTATTACCTCGCCTTTCCCCTCACGTTTTAAAAAGCAGATTAATAAACTAAAAAAATAGCTCAGAGTCACACATTTAGTTGATCAAAGGGGGAACGGAGATTTGAAAGCAGGAAGTCTAGAACTTGCGTCTATGTTCTATTTTTTTTAGTTGTATTTGGGCTCTGGTGTACATGTGCACATCCTCACCTGCAGGATTGTTGCATAGGTACATACATGCCATGGTGGTTTGCTGTCTTCATCCCTCTGTCCCCCCGTCACCAACATCAGGCATTTCTCCTGGTGTTATCCTTCCCCACTCTCCCACTTTCCCTCCCCTCCCCTTTACCCCCATACCTAGCCCAGTGACTGTTGTTCTCTTCCCTGTGCTCAAGTGTTCTCATTGTTCATCACCCGCCTATGAGAGAAAACATTCGGTGTTTGGTTTTCTGTTCTTGTGTCAGTTTGCTGAGAATGATCGTTTCTAGATTCATCCATGTCTCTACAAAGGACACAAACTCCTCATTTTTTCTTGCTGCATAGTATTCCATGGTGTATATATGCCACATTTTCTTTGTCCAGTCTATCATTGATAGGCATTTGGGTTGGTTCCAGGTCTTTGCTAATGAAACAGCACTACAATGAACATACGTGTCCATGTGTTTTTATAATAGAATGATTTTTAATCCTTTGCGTATATACCCAGTAATGGGATAGCTAGTTCAAATGGAATTTCTATTTCTAGATCCTTGAGGAATCACTACACTGTCTTCCATAATGGTTGACACTCCCACCAACAGTGTAAAAATGTTCCTATTTTTCCACATCCTCTCCAGCACCTGTTGTCTCCAGATTTTTTAATGATCACCATCCTAACCAGTGTGAGATTATATCTCAATGTGGTTTTGATTTGCATTTCTCTAATGACCTAAGATGATGAGCATTTTTTCATATGTTTGTTGGCTGCATACATGTCTTCTTTTGAAAAGTATCTGTTCATATCCTTTGCCCACTTTTGAGTAGGTTTGTTTTTTTCTTTTAAATTTGGTTTAGTTCTTTGTAGATTCTGGATACTAACCCTTTGTCAGATGGTTAGATTGCAAAAATATTTTCCCATTCTGTTGGTTGCCGCTTTATCTAATGATGTTTCTTTTGCTGTGCAGAAGCTCTCAAGTTTAATTAGATCCCATTTGTCTATTTTGGCTTCTGTTGTCATTGCTTTTGGTGTTTCAGTCATGAAGTTCTTGCCTGTGCCTGTGTCCTGTGTGGTGCTGCCTAGGTTTTCTGCTAGGGTTTTTATGGTGTTAATTCTTATGTTTAAATCCTTAATCTATCTGGAGTTAATTTTGTATAAGGTGTAAGGAAGGGGTCCAGTTTCTGTTTTCTGCATATGGCTAGTCAGTTTTCCCAACACCTTTTATTAAACAGGGATCCTTTCCCCATTGCTTGTTTTTGTGAGGTTTTTCAAAGAGCAGATGGTTGTAGATGTGTGACATTGTTTCCGAGGCCTCTGTTCTGTTCCATTGGTCAATGTCTCTGTTTTGGTACCAGTACCATGCTGTTTTGATTACTGTAGCCTTGTAGTATAGTTTGAAGTCAGGTAGCCTGATGCCTCCAGCTTTGTTCTTTTTGCGTAGGATTGTCTTGGCTATGCAGGCTCTCTTTTGGTTTCACATGAAGTTTAAAGTGTTTTTTTCCAGGTCTGTGAAGAAGGTCATTGGTAGCTTGATGGGAATAGCATTGAATCTATAAATTACTTTGGGCAGTGTGGCCATTTTCACGATATTGATTCTTCCTAACCATGAGCATGGAATGTTTTTCCATCTGTTTGTGTACTCTCTTATTTATTTGAGCAGTGTTTTGTAGTTCTCCTTAAAGAGATCTTTTACATCCTTTGTTAGTTGTATTCCTAGGTGTTTTATTCTCTTTATAGCAATTGTAAATGGGAGTTTGCTCATGATTTGGCTCTCTGTTCTTGGTGTATAGGAATGCTTGTGATTTCTGCACATTGATTTTTTATCCTGAGACTTTGCTGAAGTTGCTTATCAGCTTAAGGAGGTTTTGGGCTGAGACGATGGGATCTTCTAAATATACAATCATGTCATCTGCAAATAGGGACAATTTGACTTCTTCTTTTCCTAATTGAATGCCCTTTATTTCTTTTTCTTGCCTAATTGCTCTGGCTAGAACTTCCAATACTATATTGAATAGGAGTGGTGAGAGAGGGCATCCTTGTCTAATGCCAGTTTTTAAAGGGATGCTTTTAGTTTTTGCCCATTTAGTATGATATTGGCTGTGGGTTTGTCATAAATAGCTTTTATTATTTTGAGATACATTCCATCAATACCTAGTTTATTGAGAGTTTTTGATTTAAGGGCTGTTGAGTTTTGTTGAAGGCCTTCTCTGCATCTATTGAGATAATCATTTGGTTTTTGTCTTTGGTTCTGTTTATGTGGTTGATTACATTTATAGATTTGTATATGTTGAACCAGCCTTGCATCCCCGGGATGAAGTCTACTTGATCATGGTGGATAAGCTCTTCGATGTGCTGTTGGATTCAGTTTGCCTGTATTTTGCTGAATATTTTTGCGTCAATGTTCATCATGGATATTGGCCTGTAGTTTTCTGTTTTAGTTGTGTCTCTGCTGGGTTTTGGTATGGGGTTGGTATTGGTCTTGGTCTCATAGAAAGAGTTATGGAGGATTCCCTGTTTTTGTATTGTTTGGAATAGTTTCAGAATGATTGGAACCAGCTCCTCTTTGTATGTCTCGTAGAATTTGGCTGTGAACCTGTCTGAACTTGGACTTTTTTTGGTTGGTAGGCTATTAATTGCTGCCTCGACTTCAGACCTTATTATTGGTCTATTCAGTGTTTCAACTTCTCCCTGGCTTAGTCTTGAGAGTGTTTAAGTGTCCAGGAATTTATCCATTTCTTCCAGATTTACTGGTTTATGCGCATAGAGCTGTTTGTAGTAATCTCTGATGGTAGTTTGTATTTCTGAGGAATCCGTGGTGATCTCCCCTTTATCATTTTTTATTGCATCTATTCAATTCTTCTCTCTTTTCTTTTTTTCTTTATCTAGCTAGCAGTCTATTTTGTTGGTCTTTTCAAAAAACCAACTCCTGGATTTATTGATTTTTTGAAAGTTTTTTTTTGTCTCTATCTCCTTCAGTTCTGCTCTGATCTTATTTATTTCCTGTCTTCTGCTTGCTTTTGAGTTTTTTTCATCTTATTACTGTAGCTCTTTCAATTTTTATGATAGGGTGTCGATTTTAGATCTTCCCTTGCTTCTCATGTGGGCATTTATTTCTATAAATTTGCTTCTAGACACTTCTTTAAATGTGTCCCATTCTGGTACATTGTGTCCTCATTCTCATTGATTTTGAAGAACATTTTTATTTCTGCCTTCATTTCATTGTTTATCCACATATCATTCAGGTGCAGGTTGTTCAGTTTCCATGTGATTGTGCAGTTTTGAGTGCTTTTCTTAATCCTGAGTTCTAATTTGATAGTGCTGTGGTCTGAGAGACTGCTTGTTATGATTTCTGTTCTTTTTCATTTGCTGAGGAGTGATTTACTTCCAATTATGTGGTCATTTTTAGAGTAAGTGTGATGTAGTACTGAGAAGAATGTGTAATCTGTGGATTTGGGGTGGAGTGTCCTGTAAATGTCTATTAGGTCCACTTGGTCCAAATCTGCATTCAAGTCCTGGGTATCCTTATTGACTTTCTGTCTCACTGATCTGTCCAATATTGTTAGTGGAGTGTTAAAGTCTGTTACTATTATTGTGCGGGAGTGTAAGTCTTTTTGTAGGTTTTTAAGAACTTGTTTTATGTATCTGGGTGCTCCTGCATTGGGTGCATATATATTTAGGACAATTAGCTCTTCTTGTTGCACTGATTCTTTTACCATTATGTAATGCCCTTCTTTGTCTCTTTTGATCTTTGTCGTTTTAAAGTCTGTTTTATCAGAGACTAGGATTTCTACTTCTGGTTTTTTTTTTTTTTTTCCCTCTCCATTTGCTTGGTAGATCTTCTTCCATCCCTTTATTTTGAGTCTTTGTGAGTCTTTGCACGTGAGATGGGTCTCCTAAATACAGCACAGTATTGGGTCTTGACTTTTTATCTGGTTTTCCAGTCTGTGTCTTTTGATTGGGGCATTTAGGCCATTTACATTGAACGTTGGTATTGTTATGTTTGAAGCTGATCCTGCTAGTTTGTTATTGGCTTGTTGTTTTGCCCATTAGTTGACATGCTTACTTCCTTGCGTCATTGTTCTTTACCATTTGGTACATTTTTGCAGTGGCTGGTACTGTTTGTTCCTTTCCATGTTTAGTGCTTCCTTCAGTTGCTCTTGTAAGGCAGGTCTTGTAGCGATGAAGTCTCTCAGCAATTGCTTGTCTGTAAAGGATTTTATTTCTCCTTCACTCATGAAGCTTAGTTTGGCTGGATATGAAATTCTGGGTTGAAAGTTCTTTTCTTTAAGGATGTTGAATATTGGCCCCCATTCCCTTTTAGCTTGTAAGGTATCTGCCAACAGATCCTTGTGAGTCTGATGGTCTTTCCTTTGTGAGTGACTCGATCATTCTCTCTGGCTGCCCTTAGGATTTTTTCTTTCATTTCAACCCTGGTGAACCTGACAATTATGTGCCTTAGGGTTGCTCTTCTTGAGGAATATCTTTGTAGTGTTTTCTGTGTTTCCTGGATTTGAATATTGGCCTGCCTCGTTAGGTTGGGGAAGTTCTATTGCATAATATCCTGAAGAGTGGTTTCCAGCTTGGATTCATTCTCCCCGTCACATTCAGGCACACCTTTCAAATGTAGTTTAGGTCTTTTCACATAATCCCATAGTTCTTGGAGGCTTTGTTTGTTTCTTTTCACTCATTTTTCTCTAATCTTGCCTTCTCCTTTTATTTCATTGATTTGATCTTCAATCTCTGATATCCTTTTTTCTGCTTGATTGGTTTGGCTGTTGAAACTTGTGTATGCCTTGCAAAATTCTTGTGTTGTGTTTTTCAGCTCCATCAATTCGTTTATGTTCTCTAAGCTGGTTATTCTTGTTAGCATTTCGTCTAACCTTTTTTCAAGGTTCTTAGTTTCTTTGCATTGGGTTAGAACATGGTCTTTTAACTCAGAGAAGCTTATTATCCACGTCCTGAAGCCTGCTTCTGTCAATTTGTCACACTCATTTTCTGTCTTGTTTTGTTCCCTTGATGGTGAGGAGTTGTGATCCCTGGGAGGGGAAGAGGTGTTCTGGTCTTTGATGGTTTCATTCATTTTGCACTGTTTTTTATCCCATCTTTGTGGATTTATCTCCCTTTGATCTTTGAAGTTGGTGATTTCAGGAGAAATCTCTGAGTGGACGTCCTTTCTGTTGCAGTTGGAGATATATCTTTTTTGGCCTGTAGAGGTGTTACTGGGCTGCCTCACATTCAGTCAGGTTGCTGGTTGGGTGGTCTTCCCCTGGGGATTGTTTGCAGGTGAAATTAGCCCCACTTTCCCAATGGTGTCTCTCCTTCCCTGAGCTTGATCTTCCTGGTTGGGGTCAAACTGGTTTATTTGCTGCCAAGCTCTCTGGAGCGTGGGCTTCAGTTTGAGTTTTGTGAGGTTTGGGGCCTACCGGCATTATGGTCTGTTTCCCTGATTTCAACTCTGCCTCTTTCTGCGGGACAGGTTGTCCCATCCTGCTGGCAGTAGTCCAAACTTCCGCCCAGGTCCCACCGACAACTTGTGGCACGAGGCGGGAGCTGTCACTCAGATTTGCGTTGACAACCCATGGCACCCCTGAGTCTGGCGGGGCTCTCATGGACCGATGGTTGCCGGAGGGATGAAGTAAACACAGGATCCGAATTGGAGCACTGAGGGGGTGAAGTCCCCTGACCCTCCGAGCTGGCTGCACATTCCAGGTGGGGATGCACGCTGCTTTGTCTTGGTTCCTTCTCCCTGGGCGGCTCTTGCCCTGCTTTGGTTCCCTCACTGGGCTACTTTCAGAGTCCTTCCAGTCCCCCCAAAATAAGCCCAGCACCTCACTTGGGATGTGAGGTCCTCTAGCCCTCTACGTCTCATTTGCTGGGAGCTGCATCTGGTGTTGCCTCCTCTCTGCTATATTGGTGCTGCCCCCATGGGTCTGTTTTTAACGTCTGTGGGACTGTCTCTTTGGAATACACTGCTAGTATATACTGAAAAAGTTCTTATCCCCATTTTAGGGCATCTGCATGCCACTAACAGTTACCTCTTGACAGAAATGTGACACAAATTAAGTATCCTGGAGAAATAGATGGACTTTTTAAAAGATGACCTCTAAAGGCTCAGATGTATGTTTTTGTGGGTCATTTTTAGTTGGTTAATGTTCTCTTTATAGATTGTATTCTTATTTTTTTAAGTATTCATAAAAATAAAGTAAATTTTTTTTAGAGATGAGTCTTGCCATGCTGCCCAGGCTGGAGTGCCTTGGCTATTCACAGGCACAATCATAGTTTACTATAGCCTCAAAACCTTGGGCTCAAGTGATCCTCCTGCCTCAGCTTCCTGAGTAGCTAGGATTATAGGTGCCTAACACCATACCCAGTAGTATATTTTGTTCTTAATTGTATGTATTTTTCAGAAAGATAAGAGAATGACATTTAGAATTTAGGAGATGTCTATTGCTACATTCTCATATACAGTGTGAAGTTGATTAGCCAGTGTTTTTTTATCTCTTTACCTAGTATATTGTTGGTACTTGATACATAGAGTATGCTTTCATTGTTTAATCGGTATTAGGAAAAGACACATTTTTCAACTCTAGAATTCTTCTGAAGAGAAGACTAAACTCCTTATGGACAGAATATGTAATCCTTTCATGGCTCCTAAGAAAGCTGCAGAATACTGGAATGTTTGTAGATTGAGTAACTTTTGTGCCACCAAATTAGAGACTAACTTTAGTGTTTTATTTTTGTAGGTGAAACACAAAGGGCTAATAACATTTGTAAAAATTTATTCTATACACAAAAGGGAAAAATTGACTTACAAAATGCTGTCAAATATTTTGTCCTCCGAAGGCTTAGTTTGAAATGTTGCTGCATTGAGTTCCAGGTGTGCAAATGCAAAGTTAAACCTCCTCAGTAACACACAAGTGGTAGCTAAAAGGCTAGAATGAATGAGATTGGGAGAGGAGATGAAAACAGTTGAGAACAGCTGGAAATCAGACTTTAGGTCAATTGTATTGTTTGCTGGGTGCTGTGGTTGAGGTAACTTCTCTGAAAAAAAGTGTTTTATGAGGAGATGAGAAAACAGCTCTCAATACTGCAGAATCAAGATCAGAGACTCAAGAAGTAGGAAATAACTGACACTTTCTAAGGAAGAGAGAAAGTTTAGGATGACAAGAATCAAAGTGGTAGGGCATAATTGGAAGTTGAGAAAACTGATTTCACAGATACATTGTTCTGCCCCCTTAAGTGACCTCATCACATACCTTGAATATTTTTTTTCCATTGACTTTCGCTGTTGTCTTTTTTCTGTAGGCCTTGTGTCATCCTGTGCCCGATGAACTGAGATTCGTCCCCTCCCCCATCAAACATTGAAGTAAAGTAGCTGCAATAAAATATATTTCTATTTTTTTTCTTTCAGAGATAAAAAATTTCTTAGTTAGCTTTTCTTATAAAAATATAGGAACTTTAAATAGGCTTTGCTAATTTAATAGGGATCACTATCTGTGATGTCACATGGATCCATTTTCTTGCCAGGAGTTGGCTTCTACTTTTAAATTTTCAAGCGTCTGGCTGGTAAATCCTAAGAGGTACAGTGATAAGCATACACTTCTACTTGATAGGGCTATGTGAAGACCACTGGAAAGGATGTTAAATGTGAAATTAGTTTTTGGAGATAGAGAGGCAATACTTTTCAGTAAATAATTTTTTCAGGGAACAGTGAATTAGGAAATGCTAGCTAGAACTGGTTCATATTAATGTACTCTTGTGTATCTCCATCTCACTTTTGTTTTGTAAGGTGAAAGATGAAAATAGGTGTCTCTTTCTTCTCTAAGAATTTCACAAATAACTTACGAGTTATATCCCTATGTCCTACAATTTCACCCCCAACTCTTAGCGAAAAATTAAAAATTGTTATTGGTGGGATTGGGCTTTACTATTTCAGTTCTGATAATTTTATCATGTCAATTCAGAGGTGACGTAGTAGCTCTGTATCTGTTACTTCAGATGGCGAAGTGACACAGCTGGAGCTAGAACTCCCACCCTTTGACTTTTAAGGCAGGTTCTTTTCTTTCATTTTTTCTTTTTCTTTCTTTCTTTCTTTTTGTTTTCTGTTGAGTTCTTTTCTAACACTGTTCTTTTTCATGTGAAGATAGTGGGTTTTTTCTCAGTTTAGTTACAGTAAAATCTTCTGGCTGCATAGTAACTATGGGGTTATTGGGTAGAGAGTCATGGAGTCTGTTAGATAGAAAGTCTGCCACTAGAAACTGTAGGAAAGTTGAACTGGGTTGCTTACCATTATGCAGAAGAAGAAACTTGGAATTGGAATGGTTTGGATCAGACAATCTCAAAGGTCTCTTTTGGTGATTCTGATGGTTTTAATTGTTAGGATTACATATCACAGATTTATTCATCCTGTGATCAAATCATGCTTCAAATCACATAACTGGTGAATTATAGTGCAGTACTAATATATCTTCTTATGCTTATGAATATTTTCTTCTGATAGGGATATTGCAATGTCTGCCACTGTTAGCGTTTGAACAGTCTCACCTTTCTTTCTCCTCTTCCAGCCTTAAATTTAACATGACAGATAGTTGATGTACTCACAACCAGCCTTCATTGCTACTTTGTATATTTTGATGTGAAAACTATCCTCAGGATGAAAAATAATTTACCAATTAGGGAGAACAAGAATTCCCTTCAGCCAAGGAAAAAAATCTGCCTTAATGTGAATTAAAGAAAATCAGCAAGAAATGGCCTGTTCTAATGTACTGTTTGGCTTTCCCTATCTCACTTTTATTTTTTTTTAAATGAGAAATCAGGATTATTTTTCTTCTCTAAGAATTTCATAAATAACAACTTAAAAGGACAGTGTTCAAGTGCTGTCCTTATCACTGGTACTGAGGGAGGAAGAAGATTGGTGGAGATTTGCTGGATTCAATATGCTGTTCACTTTATCTTCGATGCCATTTTCTGCTTCTTTTTCTGTGAAAAGACTGATGATAAACCTGGCAGGCACTTAAAGTTTTAATTATCTGATAATGATAATTAATCGGCTAAATGAGTGATAGAAGTACAACTTATTTTTGAGGTCCACACACCAAGCATTGTTCTTTCTTTGTATTACCCTTAATGGCAGTGTGTAATAGTAAGAACAATTGCAAGAGTATGAGCGTGTAGTTGACATAATAATGTCTGTGGCTTAAACCTTATTTATCGTATTTAAACAAGAGTAACCAATTGAAGAAAATTGAAGAAAAGATGAGACATACTGACTCATCTTGATTCTGGAACTGATTTACTTTCTATTTCCCCACAAATAATTATATTTAGCTAATATTAATTGATAAGTAAGATGGATTACAGTGACTTTATACTTAGTGAGATATAAATTTGATTTATTTTGAGGAAGATCAGTCCAGATTAGACTATCACAGAAGCTTTGAGAAAGCCACAGTGTTGTTCCCAGATATTTACCTGTAAAGTTTGGATAGGTTCATTATATCATCAACATCTCATTCAACTTGTAAATTGAAAATCCGTTTATTATTACTTATTATTGCTGTTTGCTGTTTAGAAAACATATTTTAGTAATAAAAACTTTGATTTAAAAGAGCAAAGATGAGTAAATTATGAAAAAATGTGATTGAAAGCCATAGTCTTTCAAAATATGAGGGCTGTGGAGGAAGAAAAAGCAAAACGATGTGGCCCCGTGGTAAATGATTAAAAATAGATATTCTTTATTGTTAGGCATAAATCATAGATGATAATCAGCCTATAAATGATTGAATTCAGTAACAGTTATTTGGCACATTGTGCTAGGTGGTTGTATGATCATAGCAGTGCTTTGAATTTTCAGCACTCTTTATTTTCAGAGTGGTTTCCATAGTTTCTCACTGGATTATTATAAGCAGTCCTAGGAGGGAGAAAGGGATGCTGGAGTGTGAATAAATGGAAGCACAGAGGTTAAGCAAATTTCCTAAGATATTTGCTACTTGGTGATGGACTAATATAAATGCTTTTTCCATATCTGATTTTTCATACCTGCATATTTGAACCTTTACAGCTTCACAGTAGCAGAAATAAATGTCAGAATAGGCATAAAGCCAAGAAAAAGAACAGTGAGTGCAGCAAATGACCTCTTGGTTACAGTTTAGACTTTAAAAAGTTGGGTTTTAAATATCACTCTTTCACTGGGTGCTTAGGTGAAGTATTGTGAAATACTTGAGGCCACTGTTAAGTAGTGTGTGACCTTAGGCAAATAAGGTCTTCCTGTTCTCAAGACTTTGGAGTTTGCCTATCTTTAATTTAATTCAGTTTCTCTAAGATTTTAAGGTTGTTGAAGGAGAAACACAGTATTTATTTTAGAAATGATGAATTGAGTCAAATTAAATATGGTCAATTCACATTCATAACAGCTAACAACAGCTGTTAATAATAATTGTCTATCTTGCTGCTTGTTGAAAAGTTCCTATGTTGTATGCTAAAAGAATCTGAATGAAAAGAATATAGTCTTTAAGATTATTTTTTAACACCCTGATAATCTAATTAAAGAACACATGCCAAGGTAGCAGTGTTGACATAGAGCATGGATGAGGCTAGGATGGAAGGTAAAAGGAAGAGCAGGTAGTTTTGGTGGACGCCAAAAGAAGTCAGCAGCTTTAACTCTGTTGACATAACCTTATGGATTAAACATTGTTTACTAAGACAATTTGGCTCTTTTCTTCCTTGGACAGGCGTCTCTAGACCTGACTTCCAGGATGAAAAAGACTGAGGAGTAGCAAATGATTAAACTATGAAAAGGTTTAGACTTGCTAGCTCCTCTGTATTATTAAAGGCTCTATACTCATTTAACTAATTTCATTGCATAATTAATCTGAAGAGATGTAATATTGTAAATCCATTAGCAGATTTCTTATAGAAATGTATGTTCCATGTCCCTGATTTAAAATATCAATAATCTTTTTATTTTTGAGACAGTCTCACTCTTTTGCTCAGGCTGGGATGCAGTGGCACGATCTCAGCTCACTGCAACAGCTGCCTTCCAGGCTCAAGAAATTCTGGTGTCTCAGCCTCCCGAGTATCTGAGATTACGGGTGTCTGCCACCTTGCCTGGCTAACTTCTTGTATTTTTTGTAAAGACGGGGTTTCACAATGTTGGCCAGGCTGGTCTTGAACTCCTGACCTCAAGCAATCTGCCTGACTCAGCCTCCCAAAGTGCTGAGATTACAAGTGTGAGCCACTGCATCAAGCCTAAACTATTAATAACTGTATTTAATCTTTATTGTGTGCTGTCTGCTATGTATATGCTGAATGCTTTATATGGTATATCTCTTTCCCATACCTCTTTGAGATAGCTATTATTATTATCTTCCTGTTATAAGCAAAATCATTGACTTATGGGAGTTAGAAACTTGCTAAAATAGTTTTTAATTCATGCTTTAGGAATGGTACATTAAAAATCCACAAGAAATATGAAACAGGGAAATGGTTATTGCTGTATAATGTGCATGAACATTGTTTAACAGTCCCGGATAGGAAATGAGGAATGGTGTGAAATATGATGAATTGTTTGCCCTCTTTGTATTGGTTGTAATAATTTTTTGAATTGAATTTTCTTTGAGGCACCACCTTTGGAATCAGCCAGACCAGAATTTGAGTTTTAGTTTTGCCACTGGTTAACTGTTAACTAGTCAACCTTTTTAATCAGGTTATTTAAATGGACTGTGGCTCAGTTTCTTCATCTGGCATGTGGGCATAATCCCTTCGTCCCTCACCAGTCTATTATAAATAAAGTTGATCCTCATCATTCATGGATTCAATATTTGCAAATTTGACTACTTGCTGAAATTTATTTGTAACCCCCAAATTAATACACTCAGTGCTTTCATAGTCATTTGTAGACATATGCAGAGTGGTGAGATATTTGAGTCACACAACTGCACGTATGAACAATGTGACACTTTGACTTCTTATTACTTTTCTCATAGTGTAAACAAGCGTCTTTTTGGTGGTTTATTTAGTGCTATGTGTTTAGCATTTTAGTTATTTTTTGGGTGATTTTGATGCTTAAAATGGCCCTGGAAGTATAGTGCCAAAGTGAAGGCTGGTATTCTAAGCACGACAGGGCTGTGCTATGCCTTTCAGAGAAAATACATGTGTTAGATAAGCTTTATTCAGGTGTGAGTTATAGTTCTGTTGGCCATGAGTTCAACAATAATGAATTAACAATATATACTAAATAAAATATCTTTAAAAGGAATTAAACTTAAGGTTAGTTGTTGACTGGCTAACAAAGGTGATGTGACTTGAGGTTCTCAGGAACCTAACACTATATTTTCCCTAGGAGCAATGGTCCAGTATTAATTAATTTGTGTTTGGGTAAATTCATATAACACAACTACTGTGAATAACAAGAGTTTACTGTGTTTGTAAAGTATCAAGCACCTGGTATATACCAAACATCCATTATATTCACTTTCAACTTTATCTCTCAGTTTTCCTTATGACTTTATGGAAACACTTGGGAAAGAGATGGGCATATTCTTTATGATTTTAATTAACAGGGCAGTGAACACTCTGAAATGGCATCATTGTTCACAAAGGCAATGTTCTCTTTTTTAGCTTTTAGAGTTTTCTGTAACAACATACCATAAAATATTACCTTTTGTTAAGTTACCATTAATTAACTTAAAGTACAATTTTGGACACTAAACTGTCTTCCAAGATTATTTCATTAGGAAGCAAATATTTTTGACTTTGTGGGCAGTGCAGTTTCTGTTGCAGCTATTCAACTCTGCCATTGTGGTGTGAAAGCAGCCATAGACAGTAGGTAAATGAATGACTGGGATTGTGTTTCAGTAAATCTTTATTTACAAAAGCAGGCAGTGAGCCAGATTTTTCCTGCAGATGGTAGTTTGCTGAACCCTGATTTAATGTACTGTAGACTCTTGGTTTATGATCTTATTATTTATCTTAGTAGACAAATGTCTGACTCTGAGTTTGCTAGAAGATCCATAGACCATTGAAGATAAATAGTTTTCCATAACTGTATTTTTCTGTTGATTATTCTGGTAGTGATAATAGCTTTAATGAGCATTTGTTATATGCCAGGCACTACTCTAACCACCTTATATTATATTTTATTTTCTCAGTATTGTCATAGGATTCTTGGGGTGTCAGTTCACCAGCTGGAAACCTCTGTGGCCAGTGGCGCCTTTGCTTGGGTTTTTCTCAGGCCCACCAGGCTTGTTCTGCCCACTTGGCCTGGCACGGTGCGTTCGGCTCACACTACTGGCCTGGATCCCATGCTGGCCAAGGGCTGGCCAGGTGTAGAGAGGCAAGGGGTGTGTGAGTGAGCATGGGGTTCAGACTACCATGCACAGCCAGGCATGACAGCTGCAGTGGGGTGGGCAACTCCAGGTGATGGCATGGGCACTGGCTCCCTGTGAGGCTGCAGGTGAACCAGGCATGCCACAAGCAGCTTCCACACTGGCACCAGGGAACACAGTGGCACCCAGAAGCTTGGAGACACCAGGAACTGCAGAGCTCCCAAAGAGGCTGTCACAGCCTTGACTTGGGGAGTTCCTAGGTCTGGGATCCATAAAGGGCCACCGCTCTTCTCTCCTTCTTGTCACCCACAATGTGGCAAGCAAGGGTCATGTTTCAGCCTTGTTTGTTACAATTCTTTTAGCCCCACCAGCAGGTCCTGAGTTCTTGTCCTATGTCCAGGAAGAATGAGGTACACAAACAAGTGGAGGGTAAGAAGGTGAAGAGGAGCTTTATTGAACAACAGAATAGCTCAGAGGAGACCCACCGTGACTAGCTCCTCTCTGTAAGTAGAGTATCTTGACAACTGTTCAGCTCTCAGCGGAGTGAAAACCCTGGAGTGGGTAACTCCTCTCTGCAGCTGGTCATCCCACCATCTGTTAAGAGTCTGGCTGAATCCAGGACTTTTATGGGCCTGGGACTCAGCCAGCCAGAAGGAGGAAGTGTGTGCTGATGGTTCATGGGCAGCTATGAACAGCCCTGGAAAAAGCACCACAAGTCCCACTCTGGCCCATAGTCCAGCAGCCCAGCCTCCAGGCTTCACGGCCTTTTTGGCTTGAAGGTGGGGCTTTGCTGGGACCTGTCCCCTTCTGTCCAGGACCCTCTTTGCCTCCTGCCACTGTTGAGGGCACCCAGGCTATTTGTGTCAAGGGGTGCCTGCAGGTCAATGCTGAGCTGCTGTCAGCCCCTGCCTCAGTCTCCCTCCTTTGCTTGTTGGTGTCCAAAGTCTGGAGGGGGTTCAGGTAGCAGGGGACTGGTGTGTCAGCACAGTGCCCGAGCTCAGCCACAAACTTGCTCTGAGATCAGAGGGGTTGCCAGTAGTAGGGAGAGGCCAGGCAGCGGGAGCAGACATCTCCAAGCTTTTGGGGGAAGCGGGACCTTCCTGGGCCCCTCAGAGTGCTAAGACACCCTGGTCCACAGCCACAGCTTCGGCAGCTGCAGCTGTGCTCAAGATGATGGAACTCCTGCCTGCTACCAGCCCCCAACAGAACAGGGAGGCTCAGGTTCGCCTGGGAGGGTGGGATCCGGTCTGCTCCCCGCAACCAGTGGCTCCATGGAGCGTGTGGCCTGGTCTGCACTTCCCCAACAACAGCTGGTTTCATGGCAGTGGCCACTCCAGATAGGCCCCCGCTGTCATCAGTATAGCCCTTAAAGGTACCTATTGTGATTGTTATCTCAATTTTTAGAAGCAGAAACTAAGGCCTAGAGAAGCGAAATAACTCACTCCGTGTCATAGAATTAGGAAGTGCTACAGCCTCGTCTTAGGACAGTTTTGACCATGTAGTCAGCATGCCATATTCCTTGTGTAATCTTTTTTTATTTCCTCATGTTTTACTGATTTGGGGATGTTGATTTGAATGTTAGAAGATCATTGTACAGCATCTTTAGGTTTTCTCAAGTAAAGCATTATATTAATTTAGTGAGTAAGTAGGCGTGTGTGGATTTTAGCTCTAATTCTTTAATTAATTTTAGAAAATTAGCTTATTTTTATTTCTGGCTAAGTTTTTAAATGTATTCTAAAAGAGAAGAGTCCACCTAAAGGTAAAGCTTTGCTACTTTACACTCTGCTGGGAGATTTGTTTTTCTTCATTGGGTAATTTGGAGGTCTCATTTTGTTCTTGTTTCTTTAATATCCTGATTAAAGGATTGGAAAGTCCTTTTCCAGATTGGAGTCACTAATACCATCTTGCACAGAGCCATGTACTTGGAAGATGTTGATTCGCATTTGTTGAATGAATAACTTAACCTTTTTTGTAATGTGTCAACTATTATTCACATTGGCGTATCCGGTGTCTCTGGGTACAGCTCTCAGAGTTTGCGGAGAGCGTGACATTAGAAATAAGATGTATTTGGTGGAAATGACTAGATTGGTGTGAATATTGAAAAAGTGGACTCATGATTTCAGTGGAAATAATCTATTCAGCTATTGCACTGCTTTCCCATTTCCCTTTTTATATTTAGTTGTCACACATTGGATCAGCATTTTATTTAGACTTAGTATGTGCCTGATACAGTTTGGAATCCAGAAATAATCATCCTTGTTTTCTTAAAGCTCAAAGTCTCACATCAAATTATAAGGGGTCTTAATATGCACGTATCCATTAATTAGCATATATTAGGTGCTTTAATGGAGGTATTATAACAAGTGCACTGTAGGAGCATGAGGGAGGTGCACTTGACCATCTGGTGTGCCAGAGGAGGTGATCTGTTATGAAGTGAGTAGTTTCTGAGTTGAGAACAGGAGTGCTCCATGCAGAGTAGGTAGGGTTGGCCAACATCTCTGGGAAAGAAGACCACAACAGCAAGAGAAAGGATGAAATGTTTTGGGAATGATATGAATTCTGTTTTGGCTGGAAGAGGGTGGGGCAAGGGATAAGCTTGGGAAAATAGGTTGGAGCCAGATTGTGAAATGCATGAAGTGATAAGGGGATTGACAGGCTTTCGTTAGGGTAGGACATAATCAGAGTTTTGTAAAAATAATTCTGGTGATAGCATGAAGAGGAGAAAATTGATGGTGGAGTGAGTAATGGGTTGTCCATTGTTCTATCTTCCAGCTTTCTCTTGTGCCTCTGGAGAGTATCTAGAAATGAAGAACCAGGTATGCAGTAAGTGTGGCGAGGGTACCTATTCCTTGGGCAGTGGCATCAAATTTGATGAATGGGATGAACTGCCGGCAGGATTTTCTAACGTCGCAACATTCATGGACACTGTGGTGGGCCCTTCTGACAGCAGGCCAGATGGCTGTAACAAGTAAGAATCCAAAGCAACCTTTGGCTCTTAACTGAATGTTTGAGAAGAAGTTAGTTGCTGTTTTCCAGAAAGAAGATGAGGATAATTTTGGTACTGTTTGGGATGATAAGCTAATTGCAGAGAATCATGTTTTTTGGACAGTCACTGCAATGAGTTTTCATGAGGTTAAAATCATTGCCCTCAGAATATACCAGATACTGAATACAAAAATGCAATAATGCTGTTAGAGAAGCAAATTATTTTTCTCGTATTTATAACTACACTTAAGCTGCTGGTGTTTCTACTAACCTTTTTCTAATTTTTAACCAATACTTTCAGATTTTTTTCTTTTCCTCTGACAGGAAGAATTCATAAACTTCATTTAGACACGTGATTATCTCTTATAAAAGAGAGTGGGTTAAGTACCTAAGGTGGAAAGCACCTTTGCTTAATTCTTACCTCTTTTTAGGGGATTTTTAGCTTTGCATATGACAAAGTTGGAGAAATGTTAAACTCTTTTGAAAAAAACAAAACAAAATGTGTGTCTTTAAGCTGTATGCTTTCCTGTTCTCTGTGTTAACTATGTAACATTTCCTTTCATATAGATTTGCTTAGGATAATTCAACTTTAGGCCTCTGGCTACCTCCTGACAAGAGAAGCCTGTCAGGAATCCCACATTTTTACCATAAGCTTAAGGGCACATTCATTCCCTCCCTCCCTTCCTTTCCTCCTTCCTTTCACTCTAGCTGTCTTTTTGCCAAATGACACCAATTTCTTTTTTTAATATCTTGATAATAGGCTTATTTCTTTAAGAGAGGGTGTGTGTTTCAAGTAAAAGAGTTCCTTAGAGGAAGGTACTAATAGGATGTTGTGGGACCTCAGATCTTTGTTTTGGTGGGCAGGAGACATTGACAAGGCTTCTTCTGTCTGGAATAGTTTATGCGTAAAAGAAATTGAATAAGTGGAAGTTTTTCAATGTAGTGTCTTCTAGTGTAATTTTCTCAGTGTAAATTTCAGTCTGATACGGCTATGCTTGTTTTCCTGTCTCGTCTCCTTCCTTTTTTCACCCAGCCACTCTTACATACTCTTTACTCTTTTTTAATTGGTTGGGTCATATAGGAGATGTATGTTGAACTTTCTAAAAAGTTGAACTTTTCAAAATCGTTATATTATTGCAGACTTCCACCAGTAGGATATTTGAGTTCTAGTCACTCTACATGTTTACCAGCATTTGTATTGTTAAGTCTTGTTTTATTCTAGCCATTCCATTGTGTTCGTGCATGTGTGTGTGTGTGAGATGATATCCCCTTGTTTTAATTTATTTCCCTGCTGCATAATAATGTCAAACATGTTTCATGTGTTTATTGTCCATGTGTTTATTCTCTTTTGTGAAGTCAAATTGTTATACCCATTTTCTACTTTTTATTTTTGGTTATTTGATTATCAAGCTGAAGGAGTTTTTTGTATATTCTGAGCGTGGGTTCTTAAGTGTATATATTTATATAATAAATATATAGTATATGCACACACACATGCATATACTATATATACACACGCACACATATACACACACACATACACACACATACATGTCTCTATGTGTGTGTGTAATACTTCTTTCCAGTTTGTGGCTTTTGCCTTCTTTGTTTTCTTAATAGTGTCCTTTGATAAGCTGAAGTTTAAAATTAAAAAAAAATGCAATTTATCATTTTTTCCTGTTATGGTTATATGTTAGGATATCTTTGCTAACCACAGGTTGCAAAGGCTAGGAATTACTGTATGCATTCTTATGGTAGCATAGAGATTATTATACTTTTATATAATGTTAAATGTTACCACAGCATAGTTACATTTATATCCTCATTTTCATACTATTGCCATATATTTAAAAACATGTTATAAACCCTAAAAAACAATGGTATTATGTTTTAAACAATTAGTTGCTCCTTAAATAACCTTACAAAGATTTAGGAACTCAAAAGACAGGTCCATCACAGGCAAGTTCATTTCATGGGACACACAACTTCCTAAAAAATTAAGGTGAAAAAATACAGCTTTATATCTTAATCTACATATTTATCATTAGTGGTACTCTTTCTCCCCTTCTATAGATTTGCCATATGTAAGGGTTTACAAAAAAAAACTGCAGTTGTTTGAAAGAATAATTCCACTTCAGCTACTAAAATTAGTTCTCATCTATTTGGTAATCAAACTTTGGGTGAAAAATAACAGTTTCATAGCAAATTAATCATATAACCTGAAAAAGATTTAGGAAGTTATTTTCCTTAAAAAATGAAGAAAATGAACCTCTTTTCAGTAATAAAGTTGGTCTTTGAGTTCCAGAAAAGCTTCTGATGTTTTCTGCTGTGCTTTGCTGATGAAACTACTTGTGCGTCTGAGTTACTTACACAGATTTGTGGACAGAAGAGGTTTCAGAACATTAATGTAAAGTGCCTCTTTGTTTCGTTTCCCCAGCTCTTCTTGGATCCCTCGAGGAAGCTACATAGAATCTAATCGTGATGACTGCACAGTGTCTTTGATCTATGCCGTGCACCTTAAGAAGTCAGGTTATGTCTTCTTTGAGTACCAGTATGTCGACAACAACATCTTCTTTGAGTTCTTTGTAAGACCTTTTATATTCTGGAATTTACTTTTTAAGGGATGTTCGCGTAAATTTCCCTTAATCAGTTGTTCCCATTCTACTTTATTTCTCCTCAGTTATTTTTGTCTTAAATGAACCTTTTGATGTTAAAAGAAAACTTTAATTTTTTTCTATAATATTTTGTTTTCTGACTAAAATTGTTTCTTTACCTCTGAGATCTCACCTTGCAGCATAACATTGGACTTGTTTTATCTTTAGTTTTGCTCATTATACAACCATTGGTTTAGACTTTTTGTGTGACAAATATTTTCTCCAAGATTCTGGTTTGTACTTTTTATAGCTACAGATAATATTGTGTGAAAACTGTGTTTTTAAAACCAATTTTAGTTTTCACTTAAAAGTTTTTTTTTCTTTTTGCAATTTCAAATACATTTTGCTAACAAGAATTATTTAAGTGCCTGTACGTTTCTGATTCTGTGAATTTTGTACACTCTAAAAACATCAACGAATGTGATACTTGATGTATTTGAAAAGAATTTAAATAGCATTACAGAAGATAAGATAATCATCTAACAAAATAGGTGGTTAACACTAAAATTACTTAACTATTAGTAATAAACAGTATCTAATCTAGCAAATATTTATGACACAAATGCTTGAGCAAATGTGCTCAGATTGACTTCTCATACCAAACCAAGTGTGTGTTGTGCTTATAAATTGGAGATTATCTTGAAAAATGTTTCTGCAGTCCAGAATTCAGAAACAAAGGTACTAAAAATCTAAAACAAATTTGTATTATTAGAAATGGGAATTTCTAAATCAGAAGTTTGGTAGCAAGAGAGATTTTTCATGAAAATATGAGCTTTACATTTGAAGTCAAGATTCTGGCTGTAGTCCCAACTCTGTAATTGTTAACTTCATTTTATTGAGCAATTAAGTGAACCTTCTGGCACTCAGCATTCACTTCTATAAAGTAGGTTGCGTGACAGTATCTTTTAAGGAGACTCCTAGCACTAATATCTTTTGATGACTTTAAGATGTTAAGCAACCTTCAAACAGATTTATGTTTAAGCGGCATTTTGTTTGCAAAATCCTTCAGTGAACAATTTCCTATTTCATTGGACATTTTTGGCAACATTACTAAAACTGAAATAAAGTTAAGAAGCAAAGCAGTTATCTAACTGTTAGAATAAGTGTTTAGATTTGTATTGCTCAATAAGTTATTTCAGAGATGTCAATAAAGGTACCCTTAAGGCACAAAGTTTCATTATTTCCTTTCAGTGATGCCTTGTTCTGGTTATAATCTGAAAAGGGATGGCAAATTCATGTTCCTTCCTCTATTGATGTTTCAGCTTTAGAGGTTGCAATTTATTGACTGATAAGGTCAACACTTCATAGTTATCATACTAATGGTTAATGGAAAGGAAGTGTTTGAAGATTGAAAGATGCTATTCTCTGAGAGTTGTACAAATGGGCATTGCATAATTTACAGTAACAAAATATATAATTTTAGAACTATATGGAACTTTCATTCAGCCCTTCTGTTTTTTTGTTTGTTTGTTGTTGTTTTAATAACGACGGAACTGAAGCCTAGAGAGACAAGTAAGTGATTAGACCTAGGTTTAACAGGACTCAAGAATGCCAGTAGAATGTCATGATAACGTATGACATCTGCTTTCAGTGATAAAAAATGCTTTCAGCTTATCTATGTGCGACCCCTGGTTGTGGGACCCCGACCCACGGAGGCAGGTGCTCAATAGACTCGAGGCAGGACGCATGGTGACCGGTACCGACTTTATTGGGATCTCCGGGCGACTCAGGCGGACAGGGATGAATCGCGCGCGCTTTCCTTGTTCGGTCGGTTTTATAGGGGCAGAGGGCCTGGGGCGGTGGGAGAGCAGAGGTGGCGGGTGATGATTGGTTAGTCCCGGTTGCCGGGCAGGGAGTTTGCTGAACGCGAAGTTGAGTGGGCAGGAGGTTAGAGGGGAGCCGATAGGGCATATGGTGATTGGTCAGGGTTTGGGCAGGAAGTTTGCTGGGCGGGAGCTAAAGAGGCAGGTGATGATTGGTTAGGTGGTTAGGTGGTTGCTAGGCAGAAGGGGCTGGAGTTCCTTCAGTCGGGGGCATTGTGCCGAGTCACATAAGGAAGTTAAGCTCCTTCCATGTGGCTGGGGAATGGGGCCAGAGAGGCCTTCTACCAGACAATCTACACGTTGACCATTAAATGTATATACAGGGTCCATATCTGCCTTTATATAGCTTAACACTTACATTAAAATGGTCATTATGCTTATGAATATGACACTTAAATTCAATTAAAGTAAGTACCCTCAGTAGCTGATAGTCTCTGGTATTTGGATGGCAATAGGGTCTATATTCTAGTTAATAAGTTTTTAGGGAATAACTCGTAAGGTGAACACTTTAATGTTTGTAAAATGGTCGGGAGGATAAATGAAGAGGCAAAATGATTTAGAGATGAAAAAAAGAGCCATTTCTTTTGGTGGGGATATAGGTGATGAGATATTGTTTTAACTCTATTCTGTTGCTATTTTGCAATATTGGAAAGATGGCCTACCTTTTTGATGTGTCTGTATTCAGTGTAGACCTGGAAATGTAGTGTCCCAACCTCTTGACATTTTGTAAGAATTGCCTGGAAAGCTTAAGGTGTTTGGTGTTAAAGATATGTGTAGTCATTTGAATGGACATGGCAAATGATTATCATTTATCCTCAAATAAAAATTTGGTATTTTGGCTTTGGCCATAGCCACTTGCCTTTGCATTTGGATTAAGTTCTAGGGAATGGAAAATTAAGTGGACTTTATTTGTTTTTAATTTAAAATTTTGCTGCTGCAAATATTATAAAGACAAACTTTGTTTATTTTTATACTATTGGGACTGCATGGTGGATGCATGCTATTAAAAAGTTTGGATATGTTGGATAGTTGTTTTATACTTTGTCTCCTTTCTGTGCGTCATCAGTGTTAACTCTTCTCCCACATTCCTCTCTCTAATGAGCTAGGCCTTTTGTTATAATAATGGGGATAGTTTACTTAACAACCACTCAGTCATATGCAGTTGTCACTTAAGCTCCAGAGGTCTTGGTATGTTTACTTATTGAGAATTACTCACGGCCATTGTTTAGAATGTATTGAAAGAGGTTCTTGCAGTCTGTGCTGGGTACAGAATTTAATTAAAACCATTATTCAAGACACTTAACTAGGGCCCTTGTGTTTAATCCACAGATTCAAAATGATCAGTGCCAGGAGATGGACACCACCACTGACAAGTGGGTGAAACTTACAGACAGTGGTGAATGGGGCTCTCATTCTGTAAGTCTCTATTGTATTTCCTTCTTCTTTCCCAACTTACCCTTCCTTTCCTAACTTTAAAAAAAAGTGTATTTTAAAGAAAAAAATCAAAATTGACTATTAATTCAAATGATAGAAATCACTATTAGGGAAAAAATTACCCCTAGCTTCATGGACTCAGATTTCAATTTTCAGGGTTTTTCCCTACCTCTTTCTTTCTCCTTAGGTTTCTTTTCCTTCCCTTTCCCATCCTACTGTAATTTTTCTCCCTTTCAAAGGGGCATCCATGAGAAAGAAGGCTGTTCAAATAAACATACAAAACATTTGAGTATCTAAGTTTAGAAATGTGTCTGTCGTATGTGATAGAATTAGCAGCTCTTGTCATTGAAAGGATCTGTGAATTCCTTTTATCTCTCTGCAATGTGCCCAGCAAGTGATATTCAAGCTTGTTTTGTTGGATACTGTGCTGTCTTCATTTGTTAGACAGCTCTATTTATCACAAAATTTATCTATATTTGGAGCCTCAACCTGCCTCCTCCCTATTTGACACACATTGATTAAAATTCTACTTTCTCTGGTTCCTTGAAGTGAAGCAACTGCCTGCTTCCTTACAGGACAGCTCCTTAAATGCATGAAGGCAATGATCAGGTAATGATTCACTGAATCTGTTATTATTTCAGGCACTGTCTCCTTGGAGTGAGACATGGATTTCATATCTAACTCTGGTTTATAGTTGTGTTTCTTTAGGTGAATTGCTTAATCTCTTTGTGCCTGATGTTTTCATTTGCAAAATGGGAACAAGCTTGCATGACTAAATCAGAAGATATGTGGGAAGGTCTTGACATGGTGCCTACAATGTAGATCAAGCTTTATTTCAATAAGTGACCATCAATCCTTGCCTTTGTGGTTATAGCAGGTGCCTCATCCTTGAGTGCTTAATACAGTGTACCCTTTCAGAATATTTTTAAAAATCTGTATACCCGAGAATAATATTAATAACATTTAAGAGCCATATACCTTAGCACCCAGTCAACTGGGCTTTGAAGGTACAAATAACCCTTAAAAACAAATATGCTTTCTTTACTTAAAAAGACTTAATACAAGGGAAAGAGCTTAATGCACTACTTTTACTTAATGTACTACTTCAGTGAATCTCCAGCAGGGTAAAATAGTTGGGTGGATTATAATTTTATACAGCTTGTATTTGTCCAGCCAGAGACTGAATAGAAGAATAAGGAGGGTAGCCAAGCATGGTGGCTCATGCCTGTAGTCCCAGGACTTTGGGAGGTTGAGGCAGGTGGATCGCCTGAGCTTGAGAGTTCGAGACCAGCCTGACCAACATGGAGAAACCCCATCTCTACTAAAAAAATACAGAATTAGCCAGGCGTGGTAGCACATGCCTGTAATCCCAGCTACTTGGGAGGCTGAGGCAGGAGAATAGCTTGAACCTGGGAGACAGAGGTTGCAGTGAGCCAAAATTAAAAAAAAAAAAAAAAAGGACAAGGAGGGTAAATAAGATTTTTAAAAGAAACAAGCTCATTCTGTTGCCTTTTGTTTTGAGAGCTCCAAGATCTTATGAATAGTGGCAACCTATAAATATACAAGTGGGCTGAGGGACTTTCGCTTCTAAAATGAATTCCTTTTAAATATACATCAAGACCTCATGCATACGGTTGAGAACCATTTAATCTGTCTGTTTAAACTTGAAGATTTCTTCTTGTTTAATATATTTTGTCAATTGGCAAACTACATTTTTTTTTTCTTTTAAGAAAGTACAAACTTCAGCAGAGCTTAGGTCTGGATTAACAGTGGACTTAAATCTGTGGGTTTTAAATTAATGGTGTTTTATTATATGCATTGAAAAAGTATGTAAGGGAGTAGCTTTTCAGAGTGGGAAATGGCATGGCTTATCTGACCTCAGTGCCTTTATGTTTCTTTTTATAGGTAATGCTGAAATCAGGCACAAACATACTCTACTGGAGAACTACAGGCATCCTGATGGGTTCTAAGGCAGTCAAGCCTGTGCTGGTAAAAAATATCACAATTGAAGGTACTTCACAGCAGTCTCTTTTAGTAGTCACCAATCACATCTTATAGTTGTTAAAATATTTATTAAAGTGTTGGTTTGGCTGGCTCAATGATTTATAGGACAGAAATTAATATGTTATGCAATCATATAGGTCTGGAGACCCTGCTTGTACTCCCAAGAAATCGAATGTTGTTTTCTTTTCTTCTTGAACGCTTGAACTAAATTATTTAATAATTGCAAAAAGAAGTAAACATGACAGTTTTATGTGTCTCTAAACAAAAGAAACATTTCTGTGTTAAGACCCTGTTATTTGTTCGAATAAAGTCTATTGTGCCTGACATTGAGCTACGCAGGGAACTGATGACCTGGTCACTGCTGTATGCATAAAAAGAACAGTAAACACCTTGACCTGACTCTTTCCTAAACCTTTCATGCTTCTCTGTGCCAACTGGGCAATTTCTGGCCCAGGAGAGTAGCCGATAAACCCTGTCATGGTTCATTCTCAATTAGGGGTATTTTTAATTAAAGCAGTGATTCTCCTTTATTAAACTTTGGCTTACATTTTAATATGTTCAAAGTGGGCTTGTTCCTGTGAACAGTGTGTTAAATTGTTAGTCATAAGGATATCTGCTGGCAAAGGCTGGAATTACAAACCAGAGGAGAAGTCAAGCCATTCCTAGGTCTTACCTGTGATTTAATAAGCAGTGGAGAAAAAGGGAACGAGCTACCATAAGGATCAGATAATTATAGGCCTATAGAATCAGTGGGAACCTTAGGGTTTATCTCATTTTTGAGTTAGTGTAGTTGTCTTTTGACAGCTCAGTTAATGCAATTATTATACCTCTAACAAATCTTCATCTCTTTATTTGTTTGCTGACTTTATTGTGCAGTTCCTTGCACACAGTAAATGCTTTCTTAGTGCTGGATGAATAAGATAAAAGATTTGGGCTGAGCTTAAACACTACAAAGCAGCTGTTTCCAAAGTTTAGTGCTGACATATATATGTTAAAGTAATTGCCTGTAAATATTACTGTTAATAGTTCTTTCTCACTCTGGGTAGAAGCAGGATTAGGTGCTGATTTGTTTGTTGGTATTGGGTCCTCCCTCCCATGCTCTGTTTTTCATTACCACACAGGGGTGGCGTACACATCAGAATGTTTTCCTTGCAAGCCAGGCACATTCAGCAACAAACCAGGTTCATTCAACTGCCAGGTGTGTCCCAGAAACACCTATTCTGAGAAAGGAGCCAAAGAATGCATAAGGTGTAAAGAGGACTCTCAATTTTCAGGTAGCACTAGTTTATACTCTGCTTTTTTCTTTCTAAATGTATGTTGGTCAAGTGTACATTTATAATCCAGAAGTTACCCATAAAGTATGACAGCAGTGGTGGCCAACACCGAATGCTGAAGTGAATTGATATTGAATGGATAAAATACGACATCTTATCTCTTTCTGCATGACTTTCTCCTTTATAGGTCTATGATTTGTTTTTCTGTTCCACACCCCACAGGTAACTGCTGTGGATATGTTTATACTAATCCAAAAATTTTTATATTTTACGTGATTTTGGTGTAGAGACATACGTAGAAACTTTTAATTTGTTCCAAATTTCCAGTGTACAGTGAAAATGGAAGAAATCTAATGTCTTCTGGGAAAAACTGTGATATATTACTCCATGTGTATCATAGAAACACTTATTGCTCTAGGGAAAATAAAAATGTAGGTGTTTATTTTCTTTAGACCTAGGTAGTTCTACATAAATTGCCCTGGCAAGTTTATTTATACTTTTTAGTTTGCTTTTTCTGTTTTTCTTTTTGCCTTTTCTTAGAGTTGCAAAGGAATTGACCCATTTCTGAAACGCTTTTTTTTTTTTAATGTTGCAGAGGAAGGATCCAGTGAGTGTACGGAGCGCCCTCCCTGTACCACAAAAGACTATTTCCAGATCCATACTCCATGCGATGAAGAAGGAAAGGTACCAGCAGTGTTGCATCAACTCCATCCCATATTTATGCAACCCTCTTTCCAATTTGAGCACACTCTAATTTGTTCATGAGAGAGATTTATGACATATATATGTAAGTTAAAGAGGAAATTTAAGAGTTGAGGTTTTGATGTCTGCCTTCCTAGCTTTGAATTTCAAATATACCATTAAGTCCTGTGAGCAACTTATTTGATGTCTCTAGGCCTCAATTTTTATTTGTATAATAGGGATGATATTGGCACCTGCTTTATAAAGCTACTGTGAGAACATCGAGATATTTAATGTAAAGTTTCTAGCCCAGTGCCTGGCACATAGTGCTCTGTAAATTACTGCCATTTTTAACAGTTGTATTTTCTCCAGAAGTAATAGTATGAGAAAGAGCACAGCCATAAAATGTGTAGTGTGACTCACAGGATGGAAAGTTCTTATAACTTCTCTTTAATTATTTGGTTACTCAGTAGGTTTTGTCAATAAAAACTATGCAGCTGTGGGCTATTCCGTTATGGCAGATTACTGTGTAATTGCATTGAGAAAATGCAAAGTAAGTGCCATATAAACGGCACATAGCCAAGAGGAGCTCTGCAGTTGACCTGCTGTCCTCTTGATTAAAGAATTAGCCTATAACCAGCCTGTGTCAGTGAGAGGAAACAGATCAAAGTGGCTGCTGTGGAGCGTTGCTCCTTTATGTTTGCATCTTTGAAATAATGACATTTATTTTCTTGACTTAGTTTGGAAAGCACATATAGATGTCAGGTAATTTATTACTTTTCTTCTTTTATTTTTGCATCTCTAACCTAGATTGTTTTTATTGATTGATTTTATTTTGCATCTCTAATCTAGATTGTTGTATTTATATAATCTTACCTTAGGTCCTTAAGGTTTTTTTTAAGGAATATTATTTTGAATGCTTAACAGCAAGTACATTCTGTTTAAATTAGTGGTAAATTGCAGTGATTAGTAGTACAACTATTACTTCCAGTAAGAACAGCAACTCAAACTAACAGTTGTTAACTGGCAAGGAGTTGTAAATAAGGTCCTGATATTCCTATCAAAATGCCAAGTAAGGGCTATTTTTAAAAAATATATATATGTAGAGAGGTACCATTAAGGTGAATTGAAAAGAAATTTGGTTTATATTTGTTTAGGTAAACTTTTCTAAGCTAAACTTGCCTTATTAATAAGTAAGGCAAAAGTAAATTTAGTTTATTTTATGTAATAGTTCAACATTACTGAGGCTTAAAGGAATGGGATCTAATGTAAAATAGTATCTTGTCTTATCTACAATGAAAATATACAAAAGCTATATTTTTATTATGTTAATTACATCCATGAGTATAATGGCAGTAAGTAGTGTGACAAAATCTGTTTGACCTGGGCCTAATGATGTAAGACCATATATTAAGCATATAATACGCAGAATGTACACAAATGCATAAACACGTGTATGTACATGGGTGTATGCACAGGCATGCAGTGTACACACCTACACACAAGTTATGTTTTTCTGTGTGGCTGAGTGAAATTTGAACATGTTCTTGGTATAGAAGAAAACAGTGTGGTAGCACGTTATAAACTCAGTGATTTTTTTTTTTTTTAATGTGACTTAAGACATTTCAAGATAAATGTTTCTAGCTTTGGAAATAGGGCAATTGGGACTTAGTGAAATAATATATAATGAAGAAGGTTAGATTGCATATGTGAATTTGAGATTTTTTGGGGTAGTATTTTCATTTGTTCTGGTTTCATCTTTTAAATTGGCATTTTAGCAGGGTGACATGACATGTGCCTGTAGTCTCAGCTACTTAAGAGGCTGAGGCATGAGGACTGCTTGAGGCCAGGAATTTGAGGCTGCAGTGTGCTATGACGGCACCTGTGAATAGCCACTGTACTCCAGCCTGGGTAGTGTAACAAGACCACCTTGTCTCTTTAAATAAATACATTCTGGTGATTTGCCAATGGTTTAATAATGTTTCTCAGGTTGTTCAATGACTGTTTTGGTTCTTTCTGTCCTGTTATGTTCTCATTGATCTTATTTTGCCCTACTTGGTTGATTGACAAGGGAATCAGCTATTGAGGCATATAAATTACAAACATTACCATCGATATGACATAGGAGTGTTCAAGTTTTCTGTATTTATTTTGAATCTTAGTTTAAAATAGATTGCTTAGATTTCTTTCTGCCTGTAGGGGAAGTTTTTCAGGAAAATTTTAATTGGTAATCAAAATTATTCTAGTCCCAATTAAGAGACTCTTACAAACATGAAAAATATGGAACGGCTTGCTCATTCATACTTTTAGTAAATCTTTACTGAGCACTGGTTATTTACAGAGTACTGGGTAAGGAAGGCAGAAGTAAGGATAGAAGAAGGATGTAAATGTCTCCATAGATGTAGAGCAGTGGCTGTCAAACATTAGTGCTCATCAGTCTCACCTGGAAAGTCCTGTACAGATTTTCTAATTTAGTAGGTCTGGAGGAAGGCCTCAAAATTTGCATTTCCAGAAAGGTCCCAGGTAATTCTGATTCTGCTGGTCCAGGATCTCAGCACTGAGAGAACCACTGGTCTAGACTCTTGAGGAAGAGATAAACAGTCAATCAAAGAAAATGAATTAGTATTTCCAATTTGGATTAATTCTACTGCAGAGAAATTTGAATTTTGAGAGGTTCTTACCCAGTCTTGGAAGGCCTTAGGCCTGTGTTAAAACCTGGGCAAGGCACGGAAGGAAAGCATTTTTGATAGATGGAGTGGGATGATGAAGACCTAACGTGGGAGGGAGCATGGTGTATTTGAAGAACTAAAAGGATGTGTGAGTAGAGTATAGGTGTATGGGCAAGGGTTTGCTTCAGATGCAACTAATGACTTAAGCTAATGCTAGAACAGGCATGGGGTCATATTAAAAATTTTGTCTTATATCCTAAAAGCATTTAGAAATCACTGTAAGGTTTTTGGTATCAGAGTGCTGCAACGTGATTAGATTTACACTTTATATAGATCCTCTTGGCAGTGTTTTATAAACAAGATTAGAAGGGGACTAGAGAGAATGTGAATGAACACTTAGAAGTCTCATAATGCTCCTCTCCAGGTGAGAGGAGAAGGGAATGAATGATGGCAAAGGGAATAGACATGAGAGTATGGGTTAGAGAAATAGGAAGTAAAGTTCACAAAATGTGATGGTTGATAAGATGGAGGTGGAGGGAAGGATTAAAGGTGGGTTGGTAGAGGTACTGTTTGGTTAGAGAGAAGGTCTGGAGGCAAGGAAGAAAGGTTCATGAATACAGTTTTGACCATGTTGTGAACTGGGGCAAGAGGAGATGTTGGAAGCGCTGTTATGTACATCAGTCTGGAGCTCAGTAGAGTATCTGGGCTAGTTATATGAATCTGATAATTATAGTAAATAGCTGGCAATTAAAGCCTTGAGGTTGGATAGAGTTTGCAGGGAGATCATAGAGTGAACTTAGAACTGAGCTAATGCTAGGAGAGGTGAACAGGGATGGTGCCTGAGGAAAATGGCTGGAGAAGTGGAAGAAACAAATACTATCATAGAGTATTTGTTGAGGTTGGAGTGGTTAAGAAGGCTGATGCTGCTGAATAGTCAACCTAGATGAGGGCTGAAAAGTATCCATTGGATTTGGCACTGTTGAATTAAATGGTGGCTTTAAAGAGCCATTTTAAAACATGAAAACCAGGTTGAATTGGGTGAAGAGATACAAAGATTTAAATCCTCTAATATATACAGTAAGGCATTCTTTCACCAAATATTTGTGGGACCTACTTCATATGAAGTTATGTAAAGTCCTGTATAGATGCAGAGAAGTAAAGAAATGTGGAGAATTACTTCGTGTTTTTGGCCCGTGGTTAGGTTATGAAAGTCTCAAGGAGACACACATTTTTAAATGACATTATTCCCTCTGGTTAAATAAATGAGGTTTCATAAGTGTGGCTTACTTGAATTAAAGCTTAGTATATGTAAAACAGAGATGTATAACATAGATAAATTAAAGAATATTCACTTCCCAGTAAGCATTCACTACAAAATTATCTTAAGTAGTGAGTTGAAATTTTTATGTATGCTTTGTTTAAAAAAATTGCTTAGTGCCCACTTCTTACATAAAATGAGATGAACTCATATAGGTACACACAAGCACATATACAGATTCGGTGTTTGAGGTCTGAACTCAAAAGAATATTGATCAGTGATTTTACCAACAAACGTAGTCCCCTAGAAGATGGGATCTTTCCCTGTTCAGTGCCATGAAACAAATACATGAAACTGAAAGTGAATGTCAAGCAATGCAGCCTTTATTTGAGGGTCATGGGATTGAGAAGTGGCAGCATGGCTCACAAAGCAACTTCTCTATTAGTGAGGGGTGAGGGGGTTAAAATATAGGATTTCTCTAATGAAGGGATTGGACATGAACAGCGAGGGGAGGAATATTCATGTGTTTTCCAGAAATGGGCACTAAACTTCCTGGAATGGGAGCACTGCCTTCCTTTTTGTTCTTTTATGGCTTCTTTTGGTCATTGTCAGGGCAATTGTCATGGCACTGGTGGGAGTGTCACTTAGTATGGAAATAAAATTATGAGATTATCATGAAACCTGAGATCCTTTTAAGTCATTTGGTTGTCTATCTTGGTTCTAACCAGTCTCAGCTGGTTTGGTTGCAAAGGGAACTTTTTATCACAGGCATCCTGTTTCTCAAAGATAAGCACAGTTAGGGCAGGGTGGAAATTCAGCTATGTTTTATAGGCATTACACCAGGTAACAGTCACACTGGGCATGAGTTAATCAAGAGAAGATATGTTTTAATGTTAGCAGGATATGTGACGCAGCATCTCATGATCTTCTTATGGATAAGATAAAGAATTGTGGACTAAATGATATGGTTAAGTGAATATATGATTAATTTAATCATACATAAAATGTTCGATTTGATAAATGAATACTAACTTGGAGTATAGTATTGTATATTTGCCATAGGAATATAAATATAGCAAATCATTTATACATATTGTAACTCATACAAAGAAGAATATAAGTCAGGTGAGTTATTTTCAAGATTTTATTTAAAAATCATTAACTTCATAAAGATATTAAGAATATGTATATCAATTTGTGAATCAGTAATGAGAAGAATGATAAAATTAAGATTCAGAAAAACTCCAGTGTGCTTGAACAATGAGCTCAAATTAGTAAAATCAAAATATATTTATGTGAAAGAAACTCTCAGATATAAAAGCATCAAGAAAAGAGAAAATAATTACTTGCAAAGAAGATTTCCAGGGAAATCCAAGCTTTAAAAGACCTAGCTCACCAAATAAAAAATGCAACAGCTATTTAAAGTGGGGAAAATCCTTCCCCTGCACGAATACAATGAATAATTTTCAATTCAGCTGTTCATGATTAAAAAACAGCAAGTTTCTCATTTGTTTATCATATCTACAAAGGTTGTCTCCTATCCACTACAAAAGGGGGTAGGGAGAAGGTTATTTTTTGTTTGGGAGTTAGCAAACAGAAAAGACTTAAGATTATATTTTTATTACACCCAGGCAGACTAACCTGTGGGGTGCTTCTCTACCCGCCTGTGCTGCCAACCCCCGCCTCCCATTGTGGGACATGATTCACATGTTTCCTTTTAATGGGTGCTTGGGGATGATTATAAACTCTCTAGTAATGAATTAAAAAAAAATATGTTTCAGAAATTGGATGGCAGCCCTGACTCAAAACCAGTGTAAAGTTGAGGAAGGGAGAGGGGAGGAAGCAGGAGCCTGTTGACTCATTTACTGGGAAGTCAATATAAAGCAAATTATTTTAAGACTTTCTCTTGCTGGGTAATGCTAATATTCTTGGCTCAATTTGATTTCCTTCTCGGGCAAGCTCTTTCCGGTGTTGCAAGATGCTCACTGTCATTTCCAACAAGCCACTATTATCCTCACAGCTCTTGATACTGCAACACCGACCAAAGCTTCAGAAAAGACTCTGATTGGCTTTGCCTGAATCATGAGCCCATAGCCAACCAATCATTCTCTCCAGAAGTGTTCGATACTCTGTTTGGATGTCTTAGTTCACCTGCAAATTCCTGTGGCTGGGGAGGCCAAACTGTATAATTCCCAGTTCCTTTCAGCATTACACAAATCAGTTCCCAAAGAGAAAAAGATGGTTAAGTTGCCAGCATAAAAAGAGAATGATTTTGCACAGGTTCATAGAAAACATATACTCTTAAATACCATAAATAGGTCTGGCAAGATTGTCTTGATAAGCTGAGAATTTCCATGGAAATTTTCACATCCTTCTTGATATTTACATGGTGATTATAGATTCAAAGATCGCTTTATTGCAAATACTTGACTGTTTCCCCTTACCAGATCCTCAGCTTCTTGTAGACAGACACTTGTTCTTATTCATTAAACAATATATATCTCTAAGCCTAGTATAGTACCTAGCATGTAGAAGGTAGTGAAACATCTTTTGCATTAGTGAGAATTAGTAAATGAATGAGTGATTATCACATTTTGAGTGCTGTGTTCTGTTTTTGGCATAAGGCTTGAGAAAATTTTGATAAAAGGGAAAGAATCTAGATACCAGAGGCCAGGATATTTTGTATGAAGTATGATTGAAATATTTTTTTCAGGCAGAAGGAAAGATGGCAAAGGATGGAAAAATCATGATCCTCTTTGTAATGTTTCCTACTTGTCTTACAGAGATTTGATCTCTTTCCTTTGGGAACTCCTGGCATTTTGTGTTTCTCTTGGAGAGGGTGATGGTGAGACAGTAATTATAGTGACAGTCACAGTAGTGTTAATACCACAAGCAGCTATCATCTACATATTTGTGAACATACTCTCTCTTCATATGTGCATGTGTGAGTACACATATATATATATGTGTATACATATTCAAACATTGCCTCTAATTTCTTTCAACATCTATGTAATTTAGACATTCCTGTACCCATTTTTCAGATAAAAAGACTGAGGCTTAATGAATTTAGTAACTTCGCTATGGTCATAGCTAGTCATAGCTAGTGTTATGTCTAGAATTCTAACTCAAATAGTCTGTTTCCAAATCTAGTGCTTTGTATCCCCTTCATGTTTTTTATTTTTAACTTTATAGTAGCTGTGAACCTGTCTTATCACTTTTATGCTATAACCTTTTTCAGAGCAGTTTGCCTTATTAATACTTAAATCTTCCATAGTACTTTGTCCTAAGCATAGTAATTACTCAGTAAGAATTGCCTTAATAAGGTATTTTAAGTATTTAAAGAGAAATTTTCGAAAGGAAGAAATATACTTTTCTGTGTTATTCCATAAGGTAAATTTTTGGCTACTCAGGTGCACTTAAAGAAGGTAAATTCCAGTGGGATGTAGTGATATTCTTACAAACAGAGCTGCCCAATACTGGAATAGCATGTTTTTCAAATAGGGAACTTCCTGCTGAGTCTCAAAGAGTGCCTGGTAGGAAGGATGTTTTAAAAGGGAGCCTTCTTAGAAGGAGGCATTAGGCTCTACAACTTCTTCAATTCTGAAGAGTTAAACTCTGGATTACAGAGAATTTGCTAGTGGCTTGATATTTGATTGTCTTATATTCTACTTGCCTTTCAATGATCTTCAGTGTTACAAATTATTCCAAATGCTCAATGTCTGTAACACAGTACTTCTGAATTATATAGCAGGACAAAGACGTAGGAGATATTAAAAATAGGGTATAAAGGGATTCAGTTTTTAGATCTGACTTCCTGTGCCCAGGTTTTAAGCAAGTCAAATATACTTAGAACCTGTGTTTCTTAATTAGGAAGGCAGGAGAACATGGCATTTCTCAGAGACTAGGGATTTCTGAATTTGTTTAAAATAAAATTTTTCTAATAGTTTTTAACAATCTTTTTTAAAAAGCAGCTTTATTGAGATATAGTTATCATACCATATCATTCATTCATTCAATGAGCATAATTTACTGTGTTTAGTATAGTCAACACAATTTAATTTTAGAATATTTTCTTACTTAAAGCCCTGAACTGCCAGTAAAATGTTAAATGTCCTTGGTGTCTTCCATATGAAGGCAGAAGATAGTCAAAGCTGTTAAGTATTTAGAAAGGGGATATATAGTCTGTTCTCACATTGCTATACAAAAGTACCTGAGACCAGATAACTTATAAAGAAAAGACATTTAATTGGTTCAGTGCCTAGTGATTCTACAGGCTATACAGGAAGCATGGCTGAGGAGACCTCAGGAAACTTACAATCATGGTAGGAGGTGAAGCAGGCACGTATTACATGGCCAGAGCAGGAGGAAGAGACAGAAGGGGGAGGTGCCATACACTTTTGAATCAGATCTCATGAGAACTCACTGTTACAAGAACAACAAGGGGGAAATCTGCCCCCATGATCTAACCACCTCCCACCAGGCCTTACCTCCAACATCAGGGATTACAATTCAACATGAGACTTGGGTGGGGACAGGAATCCAAACCATATCAGAGGGGAAGGAGGTAAACACATGGGAAAAAAGAAAAGCAGCAAAGCTGTCATTAAAAAGGAAGATAGGTGAATGCTGGTATGTATTTGGACAGGCTGACGACCTATTTAGCACAACTGTACATGTTGAGGATGGCTTTGAAAAAGGAGTCAGATACAAGTTGGCAGCATGGTGTGGGTAATTTCAAGAGAGACAAATGATGAGTGCCCAGTGGCTTGCAACTGGAAAAGATCAAGGTTTGAGAGAGGCTGGGAGATAAGAAATTGCCTGCTTGACTGAGACTATCTGAGCCAGAACATCACGGAGCACAAGGCAGTTAGGTTAGGGTCAGTTGGTAGACCTTTTAGAAACACATGTAATTTGCTCTGATAAGTCCAGCCAATCTATAAAGACTTAGTGCATTTGCGAAGTGACAACTGAAGTAAGAAATCAGACGACCATGGTCAAAGCCAGTCTCAAAATTCACCTAAATTTTAGCCCTCCAAGTTTTGAATTTTGTTTTTATATGAGAATCAGCTTCCAACTGATACCTCTCTGTGTTTTTTAAATTGTGTTTTTTTAATGCTCTGTGTGAATACAGACACTGTATCTCTTTTGCAATCTTAATAATAACCTGGTAAATTTTGCTGTGTTAGGGTTTTGGTTTTATAAGATGTTTCATAATTTTATCTCAACTTGCAAAAGTATGAATTGATTATTTGTTTTTCAACTGTACTGGGAGCCCTCTGCTTCTAAGTATCATTAATATTAGTTATTATCTTTACCCAGTCAGCCAGACTTGAAAGCATCTTTCTCCATTAGAAAGAGGGGCAGAGAATCAATCTGCCAAGTGAAATAAGAGGCTTTGTAAACAAAACTTTTACTATAGAACATTTGAAACTTGATTTCTACATTTTTAGGTATTTTCAAGTGGTGTACACTTTTTAATTTTTAAAAGTTAGCTTTCATGTATTGAAAGTCATGTGGTTAGCTGACTTCTCAAAATATATTTGCATGTTTTATTAGTTTTACCAAACTGACTCTCATTGACTGGTGTTACTTTACCATTTACTAGTTATGTTTGACTTTTGGGCAAATTAAGAGCTCTAATCTTGAGTGTTTTCTGATTTATAAACTTGAGGATAGTAATATGTACCTCTCCAAGTGATTGAGAAAATTACATGGTACAGGGTGTCAGCACTGACCCCTACTCCCATGTAGGAACCAGCTACTCTCAACAATGCAGTAGCTCATAAGTAACACAATCTATTTGTATTAATATTGAAATAAATCAGCAAATTAGTGAATTAAGTAGGATTTGAAATTTGTTTTCTATGCTTGTTAAACCAGAATTTTAAGAAGATAATCCCCCAGTATGACGATGTTTCATTTGTTTAGGTTCTCTGAATTTTATATTGCTTTCTTTAAGGGGAGTGGAGAGCCCCTATGGATATAGTATCTAATTAATTTTTCCAATTATGTAGGAATCCCCAGTAGTAGGAGCCATTATTTTACAGATGGTAAGAAAGGCAGGTGTGTGAAGTGGCTGGTTAAAATGTATCATAATGCAAGTCATAAAATGAATGTGGAAAAAGAGAGTTGTAAAAAGCAAAAATGTTATAATTCTTTTGAGACAGCCTTTAAATCGCTTTCTTAAGCATCCTTCTTGAGATAAGTTAATCTGCTCTTCCATAAGAATACTTGAGAATAAAATTGAGTAGCCTAAAGGAGCTACTATATATGATTTTCTACTAACTGGAAATAGCTTAGAGAATTGCCTTTACAGGGAGCCAGGTGATCAGGCTTGGCTGGTCCCACCCCTACAAAAAAATAGCAATCAGAAACTCTCTGGATTGAGAATTTTACAGCAAGCGCAGCTGAACCTGGGACGGTCCAGCTCTGTGGGGCAGGGGCGCTGGCCATTACTGAGGCACTCCATCACTATGGAGGTAGTCCGCCATTGCTAAGGTAGCCTGCCATTGCCAAGGCAACCCGCCATTGCTGAGGCTGCCTGCCGTTGCCAATGCAGCCCGCCATTGCCAAGGCAATGTACCATTACAGAGAGAGTCTGCCAATACAGAGGTGGGCCACCATTGCTGAGGCACTTCTAACTACACCCATATAAACAAGACTGCAGGGAAGTTCACACTGCAGCTGGGCAGAGCCCACAGCAGCTCAGCAAAGCCTCTGCAGGCAGACAGTGACTAGGCTGCCTCCTTGCTGGGCAGGGCAGCCTTGAAAAAAAAAGGCAGCAGCACAACGGAAAGTCATAAATAAAGCCCTAATTCCCTGGCACAGAGCACCTGGGAACAAAAAGTGGCTTATGAGTTCTGCTGCAGCAGACCTAAATGTACCTGCCCAGCAGCTCTGAATGAACAATGGGGCTCACAGCTCAGCACTTGAGCTTCAATAAAGGACAGACTGTCTCCTCAAGCAGCTCCCTGACCCCTGTATTTCGAAAGAGTCACCTCGTAAAGGAGAGATCAGACTGACATTTGGCGGGTATCCTTCTGGGACAAAGATAGCAGAAGAAGAAACTGGTAGCAAGCTTTACTGTTCTGCAGCTGCTGCAGGTGATCCCCAGGCAAGCAGGGCCTGGAGTGGACCTCAGCAGTCCTACAGCAGAGGGGCCAGACTTTTAGAAGGAAAACTAAGAAACAGAAATAACTTCATCATCAACAAACAGAATGTCCACTCAGAGACCCAATCTGAAAGCCAGCAGCTACAAAGACGACAGGTAGATAAATCCATAAAGATGGGAAGAAATCAGCGCAAAAGGGATGAAAACACCCGAAACCAGAACACCTCTCCTCGTACAAGGGATCACAACTCCTCACCAGCAAGGGAGCAAGGTTGGATGGAGAGCGAGTGTGATGAAATGACAGAATCAGACTTCAGAAGATGGGTAGCAAGAAACTTCTGTGAACTAAAAGAACATGTTCTAACCCAATGCAAAGAAACTAGGAACCTTGAAAAAAGATTTGACGAAATGCTAACGAGAATGGACAACTTAGAAAGGAATGTAAGTGAATTGATGGAGCTGAAAAACACAACACGAGAACTTTGCGAAGCATGCACAAGTTTCAACAGCCGAATTGACCAAGCAGAAGAAAGGATATCAGAGGTCGAAGATAAACTCAATGAAATAAAACGAGAAGGCATGATTAGAGAAAAAAGGGTAAAAAGGAATGAATAAAGTCTCCAAGAAATGTGGGACTATGTGAAAAGACCTAATCTGTGTTTGATAGGTGTACCTGAATGCGTCGAAGAGAATGAATCCAAGCTGGAAAATACTCTTCAGGATATTATCCAGGAAAACTTCCCCAACCTAGCAAGGCAGGCCAATATTCAAGTCCAGGAAATACAGAGAACACCACAAAGATATTCCTCACGAAGAGCAACCCCAAGGCACATAATCGTCAGATTCACCAGGGTTGAAATGAAGGAGAAAATGCTAAGGGCAGCCAGAGAGAAAGGTTGGGTTACACACAAAGGGAAGCCCATCAGACTCCCAGCAGATCTCTCAGCAGAAACCCTACAAGCCAGAAGAGAGTGAGGGCCAATATTCAACATCCTTAAAGAAAAGAACTTTCAACCCAGAATCTCCTATCCAGCCAAACTAAGCTTCATAAGTAAAGGAAAAATAAAATCCTTTGCGAACAAGCAAGTACTCAGAGATTTTGTCACCACCAGGCTGGCTTTACAAGAGCTCCTGAAAGAGCCTCTACATATAGAAAGGAACAACCAGTACCAGCCACTCCAAAAACATGCCAAATGGTAAAGAGCATCAACACAATGAAGAATCTGCATCAACTAATGGGCAAAACAGCCAGCTAGCACCAAAATGGCAGTATCAAATTCGCACATAAGGATATTAACCCTAAATGTAAATGGGCTAAATGCCCCAATCAAAAGACACAGACTGGCAAATTGGATAAAAAGCTAAAACCCATCTCACATGCAAGGATACACAAAGGCTCAAAATAAAGGGATGGAGGAAGATTTACCAAGCAAATGGAAAGCAAAAAAAAGCAGGAGTTGCAATTCTCGTCTCTGATAAAATAGACTTTAAAGCAACAAAGATCAAAAGAGACAAAGAAGGACATTACATAATGGTAAAAGGATCAATGCAACCAGAAGAGCTAATGATCCTAAATATATACGCACCCAATACAGGAGCACCCAGATACATAAGGCAAGTTCGTAATGACTTACAAAGAAACTTAGATTCCCACACAATTATAGTGGGAGACTTTAACACCCCATTGTCAATATTAGACAGATTAACCAGACAGAAAATTAACAAGGATATCCAGGACTTGAACTCAGACCTGGACCAAGCAAACCTAATAGACATTTACAGACCTCTCCACCCCAAATCCACAGAATATACATTCTTCTCAGCACCACATCACACCTATTCTAAAATTGATTGCATAATTGGGAGTAAATCACTCCTCAGCAAATGCAAAAGAATGGAAATCATAACAAACAGTCTGTCAGATCACAGTGCAATCAAGTTAGAATTCAAAAACTAACTCAGAACCGCACAGCTTCATGGAAACTGAACAACTTGCTCTTGAATGTTGACTGGATAAACAATGAAATGAAGGCAGAAATAAAGATGTTCTTTGAAACAAACAAGAATGAAGACACAACATACCAGAATCTCTGGGACACATTTAAAGCAGTCGCTAGAGGAAAATATATAGCAATAAGTGCCCACATGAGAAGCAAGGAGAGATCTACAATTGACACCCCGTTGTCAAAATTGGAAGAGCTAGAGGAGCAAGATAAAAAAAACTCAAAACCTAGCAGAAGACAAGAAATAGCTAAGATCAGAGCAGAACTGAAGGAGATAGAGACACAAAAAACCCTTCTAAAAATCAATAATTCCAGGAGCTGGTTTTTTGAAAAGATCAACCAAATAGACAGACCACTAGCCAGATTAATAAAAAAGAAAAGAGAGAATAACCAAATTGATGCAATAAAAAACGATAAAGGGGATATCACCACAGATTCCACAGAAATTCAAACCATCATCAGAGATTAATACAAACAATTCTATGCACATAAACTAGTAAACCTGGAAGAAATGGATAAATTCCTGGACACCTTCCTCCTCCCAAGCCTAAACCAGGAAGAAGCCAAAACCCTGAACAGACCCATAACAAGGTCTGAAGTTGAGGCAGCAATTAAGAGCCTACCACCCAAAAAAAGCCCAGGTTCAGATGGGTTCACAGCCGAATTCTACCAGACATACAAAGAGGAGCTGGTACCACTCCTTCTGAAACTATTCCAAACAATCCAAAAAGAGGGAATCCTTCCCAAATCATTTTATAAGACCAACATCATCCTGATACCAAAACCCAGCAGAGACTCAACAGGAAAAGGCCAATATCCATGATGAACATAGATGTAAAAATCTTCAATAAAATACTGACAAGCCGATTGCAACAGCACAACAAAAAGCTTACCCACCATGATCAAGTAGGCTTCATCCCGGGGATGCAAGGCTGGTTCAACATATGCAAGTCTATAAACGTAATTCACCACATAAACAGAACCAAAGACAAAAACCACATGATTATCTCAATTGATGCAGAGAAGGCCTTTGACAAAATTCAACAGTCCTTTATGCTAAAAACACTCAATAAGCTAGGTATTGACGGAACGTATCTCAAAATAATAAAAGGTATTTATGACAAACCAACAGCCAATATCATACTGAATGGGTGAAAACTGGAAGCATTCCCTTTGAAATCTGGCACTAGACAAGAATGCCCTCTTTCACCACTACTATTCAATATAGTACTGGAAGTTCTAGCCAGAGCAATCAGGCAAGAAAAAGAAATAAAGGGTATTCAAATAGCAAAGGAGGAGGTCAAATTGTCTCTATTTGCAGACGACATGATTGTATATCTAGAAGACCCCATCGTCTCAGCCCAAAATCTCCTGAAACTGATAAGCAACTTCAGCAAAGTCTCAGGATACAAAATCAATGTGCAAAAATCACATGCGGCCGGGCGCGGTGGCTCAAGCCTGTAATCCCAGTACTTTGGGAGGCCGAGGCGGGTGGATCATGAGGTCAAGAGATCGAGACCATCCTGGTCAACATGGTGAAACCCCGTCTCTACTAAAACTACAAAAAATTAGCTGGGCATGGTGGCGCGTGCCTGTAATCCCAGCTACTCAGGAGGCTGAGGCAGGAGAATTGCCTGAACCCAGGAGGTGGAGGTTGCGGTGAGCCGAGATCGCGCCATTGCACTCCAGCCGGGGTAACAAGAGCGAAACTCCGTCTCAAAAAAAAAAAAAAAAAAAAAATCACATGCATTCCTATACACCAATAACAGACTTATAAAGAGCCAAATCAAGAACGAACTGCCATTCACAATTGCCACAAAAAGAATAAAATACCTAGGAATAGAACTAACAAGGAACGTAAAGGACCTCTTTAAGGAAGACTACAAGCCACTGCTCAACGAAATAAGAGAGGACACAAACAGATGGAGAAATATTCCATGTTCATGGTTAGGAAGAATCACTATCGTCAAAATGGCCATACTTCCCAAAGTAATTTACAGATTCAACGCTATCCTCATCAAGCTACCGATGACCTTTTTCACAGAACTGGAAAAAAACACCTTAAACTTCATATGGAACCAAAAGAGAGCCCGCATAGCCAAGTCAATTCTAAGCAAAAAGACCAAAGCAGGAGGCATCACACTACCAGACTTCAAACTATACTACAAGGCTACAATAATCAAAATACCATGGTACTGGTACCAAAACAGAAATATAAACCAATGGAACAGAACGGAGGCCTCGGAGGCAACACAACATATCTATAACCATCTGATCTTTGACAAACCTGACAAAAACAAGCAATGGGGAGAGGATTCCCTGTTTAATAAATGGTATTGGGAAAACTGGCTAGCCATGTGCAGAAAGCAGAAACTGGGCCCCTTCCTGACACCTTACACTAAAATTAACTCCAGATGAATTAAAGACTTAAACATAAGACCTAACATCATAAAAACCCTAGAAGAAAATCTAGGCAAAACCATTCAGGACATAGGAGTAGGCAAGGACTTCATGACCAAAACACCAAAAGCATTGGCAACAAAAGCCAAAATAGACAAATGGGACCTAATCACACCCCACAGCTTCTGCACAACAAAAGAAACAGCCATTAGAGTGAATCGGCAACCAACAGAATGGGAAAAAATTTTTGCAGTTTACCTATGTGTCAAAGGGCTGATATCCAGAATTTACAAAGAACTAAAACAGATTTACAAGAAAAAAACAAACAAGCTCATTCAAAAGTGGGCAAAGGATATGAACAGACACTTTACAAAAGAAGACATACATGAGGCCAACAAACATATGAAAAAATGCTCATCATCACTGGTCATCAGAGAAATGCAAATCAAAACTACATTGAGATACCATCTCATGGCAGTTAGAATGACGATCATTAAAAAATCTGGAGACAACAGATGCTGGAGAGGATATGGAGAAACAGGAACACTTTTACACTGTTAGTGGTAGTGTAAGTTAGTTCAACCATTGTGGAAGACAGTGTGGCAATTCCTCAAGGACCTAGAAATGGAAATTCCATTTGACCCAGCAATCCCATTACTGGGTATATATCCAAAGGATTATAAATCATTCTACTATAAGGACACAAGCAAACGAATGTTCATTGCAGCACTGTTTACAATAGCAAAGACTTGGAACCAACCCAAATGCCCATCAATGATAGACTGGACAGGGAAAATGTGGCACATACATACCATGGAATATTATGCAGCCATCAAAAACGATGAGTTTGTGTCCTTTGTAGGGACATGGATGAACCTGGAAACCATCATTCTCAGCAAACTGACACAAGAGCAGAAAATCAAACACTGCATGTTCTCACTCATAGGCGGGTGTTGAACAATGAGAACACATGGACAAAAGGAGGGGAGCACTACACACTGGGATCTGTTGTGGGGAAATAGGGGAGGGACAGTGGGGGGTGGGGAGTTGGGGAGAGATAGCATGGGAAGAAATGCAAGATACAGGTGAAGGGGAGGAAGGCAGCAAATTACACTGCCACATGTGTACCTATGCAACAATCTTGCATGTTCTTCACATGTACCCCTGAAACCTAAAATGCAATCAAATAAATTAAAAAAAAAAAAACTATACCTGAAAAAAAAAAAAAGAATTGCCTTTAATTTTGGTTCCCAGCTTTAAAAGTAGACTTCCTATTGCAGAATTTGTTTTAAAGGGGAATAAATACTTTTAGGCGATTAAGTGTTTAAGAAAGTCTGTTTTAAAAATGTTGTATTTAGTTATTAAAGAGTTGATTTATTTTTATTTTTGCATTTAGAACATCTTTTCTATTTTCTTCCACTGACCATATCAATTTTGTTTTGGAGTGGCTAGCCTATTTGGTATTTCTGGTTTAAAAACAAGAATACAAAATTTGATAACAGCTTTTAGGGTTTGGCTGAGTTACAGCTATTTTCTTATATTTTGATTTGTGTGGGGTAAATGCATGTGTGAGAGTATAAAAGGGCAGAGTTTAAACGACTGCTCTTGAAGGCAGCAGTTGTCTTAATCATGATGTTCAGATCACATGGGCCGGGACCTAGAAGGCTGCGGGGTAAAAATTTTAGCAATAGCTCCTGTAGTCCAACATCAGGTTATTGAAAAAGACTCAGAGAAAAACTACCAATATTATGAACAAACAGAATTGAAATGTGAATCTTGATGCATTCTTTTTGAAAAATAACATTTTTGTGATGACTATGTGGAAAGCATATTGAAACGTGTCGTTGAAGAAAAGGAAGAGGGTAGTGGAAGTCTCAAAGTGAAAAAGCAAGTTGCTTCGAAGAAACTTATGTCAGCTATGGAATAAACTGAATGAATAGATAGAAGAGTAAGGGTGATAAGCAGGTTACTTATATCTTAAACAGTTATTTCATGATGAAGAACATGTTGTGTATGAGGGAAGGCCACATGTAACTTAGGGTAAAGCCATTTGGAAGTAACAGCCATTTCCCTATCAAAGTTCTCTCTTTTCTCTCATTTTGTCACTGATGTTTTAGCTTCTGTTAGCTGGCCCTTCTATTCTGTCACTATTTGTACTTTTCCTAGGCCGCCAGTTTAAGATTTGTATTATAAGCATGTTATATAACTTGCTTGTTTTTTTTTGTAGACACAGATAATGTACAAGTGGATAGAGCCCAAAATCTGCCGGGAGGATCTCACAGATGCTATTAGATTGCCCCCTTCTGGGGAGAAGAAGGATTGTCCACCTTGCAACCCTGGATTTTATAACAATGGATCATCTTCTTGCCATCCCTGTCCTCCTGGAACATTTTCAGATGGAACGAAGGGTACGATGTCAATTGGTCCAATAATTGGGCCTTTAGCAAAATAATCTTGTTGGTCTACGGTGACCATTTTCTAAATTGTTTTTATGGAAAGTGGTTACAGAATTTCTTTCAGTTTTAGTAGACAAAGATTATAGTCAACTGTAATATTTTAGTTGCAGACAGAGGGCTTGAAATATAGCCAGGTTGTATGCTTACTATCCAGAGTCTTTGAGAGAGAGCATAAAAAGGACTCTGAAGTCAAACTGACTTGCATTTGAATCTATTTCCCCTATGCTACCAATAGTGTGATTTATCCCAGTTGTATAAAACTTTTGAAGCTCAATTTTCTTGTCTGTAGGATGGTGGATCATATCTGGCTCATCATCGTTTAGAAGGACATTTAAAAATGTCCTCTTTAGTACTTCTGCAGAAGATACTAAATGCTTGCTAAATATTACTGACGCGATGATGCAAAGTGGCTACATTTAAAAATGGTTGGCAAAGACCCTTCTGTTTCAATATTGCAGATGTCAGTTTAAATCCAGCTTATTTATAAACGCAGCACTTTCCCAGCCCCTCAACTCCCAATCATTTCTCAACATAATCAGTATTTTGAATTTCAATTAATCAGTTTATAAATAAATGGTATTAATATTTTGTTAAGTTGAATAACCAATAGGAAGAGTGAAATCTTTCCTTATTCATAAGGTGAAGGAAACTGATTCTAAGGTCACATGCAGTAGAACGTGAACTTGTTTTAGAAGTACTCTTCTTATGGAGGGTAATTCAGGTTTAGCAGCTACTCCCAGACGTGAAGGAAAAAATTATTTTTGAAGATTTCTTATCTATTCTTTTTCTTTTTAGTCAAGTATGTATGTATATATGTATACTATATCTAGAATGTTTTTCTTTCTAGATTTCTTTTGAAAAAGTTATTACATCCTAAGGGAACTGGTAGTCCAATATCTTTTTTTTTCTACTTCTCTCCCTGCTAATTGTAATTGTTTGGAACAGAGGAGAAGTTGTTCAGATGCAGTTTAATTTTAATTGTTGACACTACTTGTTTCCTTTAGAATGTAGACCATGTCCAGCAGGAACGGAGCCTGCCCTTGGCTTTGAATATAAATGGTGGAATGTTCTTCCTGGCAACATGAAAACTTCCTGCTTCAATGTTGGGAATTCAAAGTGCGATGGAATGAATGGTAAGTTCAAAATCAGCCTACTTGATGTATTTCAGCAATAGAGACATCATTCATTGTTAAACTCAGCTCTCTAAAACATACCAAGTATGAGCATGAGGAACTTTAACCTTATCACTTTGCTACTTGCCCATCTTCTGGTTGTACCATAAAAATAGTAAATGTGGTATCACAGCCAGATGACATTCGTACAAGAGCAAACTATTAATTTTGCATTTTTTGAGGGCAGCTTTGAAGTAGATACTGAGCACCATCCTTTATGGGTATAAATGCCAGAAAGATTTACCAAGGAGGGGAATGAATTCTATGTTGTTTACCATTTTAAAGAGTAGTATGATGGCATTTCTGTCTTGATTAGGCTGGCTTAGCACTGTGCCCCTGGTGAGGGGTTAACCGACCTCAAATTTCCCTTGCCTGTCGAGTTTATATTTGTGTTTACAAAGTATATATGAATTCTACTTATTGAAATTTTCAAAATCTGGCAGAGTTCTACTGGACAGTTGTTGAATTTTATTTGTTCTTACCTTTTAAGTGCTTAGAGGGCTTTGTACTTAGTTGTTCTGCAGCATGTGATGGATGAATGAATGACAATATCTGTGTATGAATTTTTAAAGTTGATGCTGGGGTAGGTATTATATATGCCAGACCTTTACACTAAGATACATCCTTATCACCTCACTGGCATTTTTTATCTTCTCACTTTTGTCTATATTATGTTTAATTGTTGTCAACATACGTGTGTGCTTTTTAACACATATGTTTTAAATCAATACCTATTCATAAAAAAGGCTTGAGTCATGGGAAGTGAGATGTATACATGAGCACAGAGATTGATAAATAATAGGTCTTTGAATAATGTTAAACAGATGAGTGAAAGGGGAAAAGACAAAGCCTCAATATATATATTAAATATGAGCTATTCTTCTTTATTGACCAATAATCTCACTTAAAAAAATTGTCCTCAGGGAGAAGAAGAAAAAGATAATAGCTATTTACCTGACCATGAGGATTTTTATTCCTAAAATGTCCTATAATTGAGTTTTAAGTTGAAGGAATTAAGATCTATTGGAAAAGTAAGATTGGGAAGGCAAGGGTATTGAATATCTCTATAAAAAGACTAATAAGTGTGTGTGTGTGTGTGTGTGTGTGTGTGTGTGTGTGTGTGTGTATTCTCTTACTAGTAAAGATTATCTGAAACTTTAACTTTGATCTTATAGAGGACTTACTCAGAGTTTAATTCTGGAAATAACCTGATTTACCCACTTGCTTGCTCATTTACTGAGGGCCTATTTTGCATATTTTGCTTAGTTTTCAGCAATGATAAATGATTCATTGAAAAGTGTAAATATTTGCACTACCAGTGTGTGGTATTGAAATAGTAAGCAGTAATGTAAAAACTACAAAGATAGAAGGTGATGTATATTTTGTGACTGGCTGGTCCAGTAGCCAACTCTGTGAGGAGCAGCATTCACATGAACAAGAAATGGAGAGGCAGTGGGGAAGCCTGTCTCCTGGGATGGTCACACCCCCAGGCATGGCAGATGTGCTGTGACCAACTTGACTGTATGATTTGGAGTTCGTTGAGATTCATGTAGTCTTGGTTTGATTTTGACACAGTTACAGAACAGGTATGTAGAAGTAAATCTTCATGTACTAAAATTTTGCCTAAGAGGAATTCAAAGTTGGAAACAAGTTACTTTTTATTCATAAAGATGTTCATTGGGCCTTATCTATAATAACAAAAGTTGAAATAATTGAAATATATTGAAATATCCAGCAATAGAATAATGTTTACAAAAGTTATATTATGCTAGTGGAATGAAATATTATGCAATCATTATGTGCAAGCTGTACAGAAAACAATTTGGCAATATGTCTTAGAAATATAGAAGGTTCCTATTTTTCAAGACAGAAATACCGCTTATGGGGACTTATACCAAGGAAATAGTGTGATGTAAAGAAAAATTATCTACAAAGATATTAATTTTAGAGTTATTTATAAGAGTGCAACATAGAAATAAAATTAAAAATTTTCAATAATAGGGTATGGTTAAATAAAGTTATGATATAACATTGTTAAAATCAAATGTACAAAGGATTTTCAGTGTTTTTTTTTAATGATACATAGTTGTACATATTTTGAGGGTACATGTGATATTTTGATATATGCATACAATGTGTAATAATCAAATAAGAGTAATTGGGATATCTGTCATCTCAGACATTATCTTTTTAATGTTGGGGACATTCTAATTTTTCTAGCTATTTTGAACAACACAAAAAATTACTGCTAACTATCGTCACCCTACTGTATATTGAATGCTAGATCTTATTTCGTGTATTAAACTGTATTTTTGTACCTATTAACTAACTGCTCTTTATCTTAATGGGGGAATAATTTTGATATAATGATTAGAAAAATCAGAAGACAATGCTAATGAAAAAAAATAAAGTAGATTATGTAGTAAAAGCTAAGGTATATATTTAAAAAACATACATGAAAAAATACTAAAAAGAATGTTAAAAGGCTATTCTTTGGGGATGGGAGGCTTATGTGAAGTATGAATTACTTTATTTTTAAATTTGTTTTACTGTATTTAATATTCCTTATAGACACATTACTTTCAGAATCAGAATAGTAACACAAAATATTGGTTTAAAAATATATTTATCTGTCCCAGTAACTCTTTTATTGGTATTCCTTTTTAGAAAAATGTTGAAAATACAGAAGAGTTTTACAAAAAATATGTTTATTATAGTGTCTATTATCTTACTTAATGGTAAAAACAAACCAAATGGTTAAAATGGGTGTGTAATGAACAGTAGGTAAGTCCTGTAGTGGGAGCGATTTAGTGAATTATGCAAATTATATTTAGCAGAATAATAAAATATTATTTCAGTCATTAACATGTTTATGGAATATTTATAAATTAAAAGTGCGTATGAAATAATGTTAATTTATAAAAGTGTGATACAAATGTTGTCTATAATAAAAGCTCAGTGACGTAAAAACATGTATGCATTGAAAGGTAACGAAGAGAAATACAGCATGTCAATGGTGTTTTTTTCTAGGTGATGAAGTTCTAAGTAATTTTAGGTTTCAACTTTTAAATTTTTCTTTTAAAATTTAAATTTTTTATGATAAATTAAGTATTATTTTTAAAAACAAAATCAAAATATAAAAAAAACATAGAAACATGGAAAATATGAGATTCACCCTTATGGAAAAAGGAAAATACAAAATTACATATGCCCTTATTAAAGTGTGCATATGGAAAAAGACTAAAAGGGAACGTATAAAAATTGTAACAGCAGTTAGGGTGTTAGGTTAGAAGTAAATGTTTTTGGTTGACACTGTTCCAGATAGTTTTTATGCTTGAGAATGGACAAAAATAACAACTAGGGCACAGTAAAAGGCAGTAATTCCTGGGTTTTCTGCTGACTTTGGTATGCCCTGCCTGGTATGAAAAAAATAAAACGTCTTAATTTTTATATTGGTAACATGTCAAAATTATGATATTCTGTGAATATTGGGTTAAATCAAATATATTAAAACTTCACTTATTTCTTTTTACATTATAAAATGTGGTCTTTAGAACATTTAAACTGACAGATGTGGCTCACGTATTTCTCACATTGGACAGCAATGGTCTGTTCCTTAAGGGAGCCCCTGGTTTCCCTTCGAGGCCATTGTCCTCCTGCTTTTCTTGTCCAGGACATTACCCTGTGTGTGTCTTTCCACATACAGCCCTGCTCTCACACTGACAGTCTGGAGTTCTGAGTCAGGCGTTCAGAGAGTAGATTCTTTTATTTCTTCTCCTTGGCGTCTTTCCTTCTAAGGGCATCCTGAGTGCTTAATTGCTTAGGGCTCCTACAACAGAGTGCCACAAACTGGTGGCTTCAAACGACAGAGAAGTATTATCTCAGAGTTCTGGAGGCCAGAAGTCTGAAATCAAAGCATTGGCAGGGCTATGTTCTCTCTGAAGCCTCTAGGGCAATACCCCTTCTTGCCTTTTCTAGCTTCTGGTAGCCCTGGGAATTCCTAGACTTGCGGCAGCGTAATTCTAGTTTCTGCCTCCATCTTCACAGGGCTGTCCTCCCTCTGTCTGTGTGTCTCTCTGTGTTTTCACATGATCCTCTCCCTGTGTGTCTATGTCTGTGTCCATATTTTACTACCCTCATAAGGACATCAGCCATTTTGGATTAAGGCCCATCCTAATGACCTCGTGTTAACTTGATTATATCTGTGGAGTCTCTTATTTCCAAATAAGGTCCCATTTACAGGTCTTGGGGGTGGGGATTTCAACATATCTTTTCTGAGGGACACAGTCAACCCATAACAAGTGTTCTATTTGGCCAAACCTGTGGCTGGAGTTGCCCGAAAAGTGGCTGGTAGGGGGCTCCCAAAAGAGACTTTCCCAGACTGTCCTGAGATGGGGCCAGTTAGGGTTTCAACAAAAGAAGCACTGAATACCACTGTGATCAGTCCCAAACGTTTACTAGGGGAACTTACCTACAGAGGGGCCTGTAGCATACCTCGCTGTGGACAGTAAGACAAGGAATGTTTTACTGAGGTATGTCTGGAATGAGGGGAGTCAGGTTGTAGAGTGTAGATGAGGGTTTGAGGAGTTTGGCTCAAGGCTGTGACTAGTTTCTTTCAGTATTTTGGACGACAACCTAAACAACTCTGTCAGTGCTTGGGAATGTTCATGGCCCTGGCTTGGGGTCAAGCCTGCGGGGGGGTGAAGAGGACATGCAGCTGGCCAGGTCTCAAAGGGGTCAAGATACCCTGTTTCTCAGGACAGAGAAAAAAGTGGAGGACATTGTGGGACTCTCCAACAACAATATTCAAACAAGAGAAATGTTTGATTTCTCCTGTGGGGGTATTAGTCCTCCAAACAACTGTCTTTACCATCGTTGTGCTGCCTTTTTTTCCTTGCCTTCTCTGCTATTCCATCCCTCCTCCTGGCATTTCTGAACACCGGGCGTTGCTCTGAGAGAAACATTTCATAAAGTCCTCTCTTTCTTGGTATAGAATTGCTCCATGTGGGAATATCCATCTGCTTTTTATCCCCATTGCAAGTTTGCAGTCTCTCTAAACCTAAGTGCTTCTCATATTGCTTACACTGCAGTCAAGTGCCTGGTGTCCACCGGGTCAGACTGTTTTATGGCTATTCAACTTAGAATTCTGTACCTGCTTATCTGTCCTTTCAACCACATGAGATAGCCAAACGAGGGACATTTACGAGTATGTAGACTAGTACATATTATTTTTAAGACTAGCTTGCTTGATGTATATTCAGCATATCACCTCTGTATAAATTGTTAATTATAACATTTCAGAAATGCCCAATCAATCTAGCACTGAATCAATCTCTTTTTTAGTTCCTCTCTTATACCTCTTGAAGTAGAAGATGCTGATATTTTCTTTTAGAGATGGGAATGCCAGTGCTGAGGTATTGCCATTAATTAATAACCTTGCTGGATGCTATGTTGGAGGGGCTTCTCTTTTCCTCATTTTACTGAGGCCATTTCAGTTTAAATTATGTTGATTGCTACTTTGCAGAAGACAGACCTCATAATGGCTCTCTGTGCACAGCTCTATACTGTTGACAGCTGTATGTGTCTGTCTATCTCTCATATTCTACTGACTCCTCAGTGAGGATGGACTTTATATTCTTTCTATCCCAGTGCACATCATAGTTCTTGGCACTCAGTAAATGCTAGTTGAATAAATAAGTGAATGAATGCAGAATACAGGTTAAATTAGGGAACAACAATACAGCAAACTAAGAATGAACCTCAGTCCCAAATCTTTTTTATTAAATAATTTAAGGTTTCTGTTGTGCCCCGGTCACCCGAAGACTAGGACTGTTCATCTCAATATATTAAAGTAGATAGAGACCATCTGTTTTTGTTAAAATATAAATCATGCTTCATTGAGAAAGCTGTTGTTAGTTATCCCATTAAGTATCTTTTATTCAAAATAATGTATTACTTGGTTCTTCCTGGAACATCTACCTCAACATGAAATTTGCAACTGTGATTAAAAATAGAGAATTCATTTGGAGTATTTCTAACTTTGAACATAAACAATAATGCTTCTTCTTACTTTTACTTTATTTGAATAGATTGTTGGAAATCATTAATGGAATTTTTATTAATAAAAATAACTTTTACTACTTCTAGGTTGGGAGGTGGCTGGAGATCATATCCAGAGTGGTGCCGGAGGTTCTGACAATGATTACCTGATCTTAAACTTGCATATTCCAGGATTTAAGTAAGGAAAACAAATTGTAATTCTTTTCTATACGAATCTTCACACCCGTTTTCCCATAGAAATAAAGAAATAGGGGTACTTTATGGGATATATTAATATTGCAAAAATACTTAGTAAATAAGCTATCATAGGGTAATGTATTATATGTAAAAATATCTGTAGAATTGGTGATTGAGAAACTATAAATGTTACTTATATATTCCTTCGATAAAGCTGAAAAATTTAAACAATATTGTGTCCAAGTGCTACAGTAACTTGGCTTCTTGGATTCTTAATGAAGAGATCAGTCCAAGTTGTTTGCAGGAGTATTTTTTGGTTTATTTATTTATTTTTTCTCAATTCTCTCTGTAAAATAGTATGTTAGAAATTTCTGAATCCCACTTCGTTTTAGTTTCCTGTGTTGAAATTACCCAGTAGGAGTCTTTTTCTTTAGGATGGATGGTATCATTTACAGCAAGAGGTTCAACATATTACCATGGTTATGTGGACTCCATGTCTACAAAGGGTGTGGACATGTAGGATCAAGTGAGGAAGGAGTTGTGGGTGAGGGAAGCAGTCCATTAGGGGAAGAGAAGAGCATGGCTTTTAGTTTAATAAAAAGAGTGGCTTAATTTTAATCTAAATTGTATTTAGAACATAGTATAAATATTGCCATTTTAATCTGTCAAATAGGCCACCAACATCTATGACTGGAGCCACGGGTTCTGAACTCGGAAGAATAACATTTGTCTTTGAGACCCTCTGTTCAGCCGACTGTGTTTTGTACTTCATGGTGGTAAGTGGATAGGCAGCTTTCACAGGCAGTTTTCTAAGCTTTGCTTTCTCCTTCAAGTTAAACTTATTTGTGGCAAGTTGGGATAAGAATTCCTTTTTTTTTTTTTTTTTTTTTTTTTTTTTTTACTATTCTTAACACCTTTCACAAACATTAAAAGTACGTGAAGAGGTAATTAAGAATTGTGCAATGAAGTCCTCAAAGAAAGTGTTTATCCTCACGGGAAAGGCTAAGTGAGGGAGCTCAGGTGACTGATAGAGGTCAGAGAATATTAATCTGGTAAAAGAAATTCCTTCATAAAAATATCACCAGCAGAATGAAAATTCTCCCCGATACCCATTCAGCTATTCAGAATATCAGGAAGGAAACAAACATTGTATGAATAAGTAAGGGCAGAAAATAATGGAGATGTAGAACACTGGGAAGAAAGAAAGCATTTAGACAAAGGACTTTATGCTCATGTCATAATTTTGCCCGTTTCTTTTCTAGATGTCATACAAATTTCTACTTTTAGCTTGAGGAAAGTAACACCACAAAATTTACTAAGACCTTATATGAGATTTAGAAGGTTGTTGGCTAAGAGTTTAACATTACAATTAAAGTTACATCACAGACTTGCTTTGTTTTTGTTTGTGTTTTTTTTCCAATGACCTTTCAGTAGATAGTTAAGTTTATTAACAGTTTCTCCATGATATGTAAAATGTGAGAAGACTTAAACATTTATTTGTGAAACTCATAGGTTAAATGAAGGCAGACTGTTTTTTTCTTTAGAAAATATCAACTTTGTAGCAGTAAAAGATCATAAATCATCTTCAATACAGCCATCTGTATCACAAATAGCCCACAAGTCTTCAGTTCTTTCAAGTCTGCCTCCTTATTTCTTTAGTCTGTTCTTCATACTCAGTGCCATTGCTGAAATGCAGACTAGTATTATCTCTTAACTAGACTATTCAGTAGTCTCCTGTACATTCTTCTCACCTCTACTCTTTCATCTATGCTGCTGTCAAAATTATCTTTATTTCCTTTTTCGAGACAAAGCCTCACTGTCGCCCAGGCTAGAGTGCAGTGGTGCGATTTCGGCTCACTACAACCTCTGCCTCCTGAGTTCAAGTGATTCTCCTGTCTCAGCCTCCTGAGTAGCTGGGATTACCAGCATGCACCATCACGTCTAGCTAATTTTTGTATTTTTAGTAGAGATGAGGTTTCACCATGTTGGCCAGGCTAGTCTTGAACTCCTGACCTCAGATGATCCTCCCAGTTTGGCTTTCCAAAGTGCCGGGATTGCAGGCTTGAGCCACTGCCTGGCCAAAATTATCTTTAAACATAAAAGCAACAGTAGAGGTTGAGCATGGTGGCTCACTTTGTAATTCAGCACTTTGGGAGGCTGAGATGGGTGGATTGCTTGAGCCTAGGTATTTGAGAGCAGCCTGGGTGACATGGCAAAACCCCATTTCTACAAAAAAGGAAAAACAAATTAGTTTCTGCATGGTGGCGAATCCTAGCTACTTGGGAAGCTGAGGTGGGAGGATTACTTGAGCCCAGGAGGCTGAGGTGACCTCACTGTGGCCTGGGTAGCAGGCCCTGTCTCAGAAACAAAACCAAGAAAACCCCCCAAAATTCAACAGTAGAGGCATTAACAACAAAGCTATCCCTTCCCTTGGTGCTTTTTATGACCTACAGCAATGGTTCTTAAAGTGTGGCCCCAGACCAGCACCACCTGGGTCCCCTTGGAAATTGTTAGAAATGCACATTTTTGGTTCTCATCTTAGTTTTACTGAATGAGAAACTCTGTGTTCACAGGAGTCTGTATTTTAACAAGCATTGAGGGTGGTTCTGAAATATATCAGAGTTCGAGAACCAATGGCCTCTGAATACACTTCACATTCCATAACATGATGTCTCTATGGCTCTTTGTATTCTTTTCCCAGCCTCTGTTTCCAAACCTGCTTTATGACTCATCTTTCTTTAGTCACCTGAATCTGTGGGTATTAGTGGAATACGTTGTACTTTTTCATTCCCTGCCTGTTGACATTCTAAGCTGGAATGACATTCTTCCTTTTGCTGTGAGACGTGGATCACCACCCTCGGGGGTCTGTCCTGCAAACCCTGATTTTCGACGGATGAGTAAAATATACTCACACATCAAATACAGTGAATGAGTGGGCTAGGGAGAACATCAGCTGCTCTCAGAGGGTAGTTGCAGCTACCTGACCCCTGCTAGCTGATCCTCCTTGCATTTATTCAGTATAGATTTAATAACAAGAGGTTCTAAGTCAACACGCTTGTGGATAACTAACGTGGTTAAAAGAGTGGTTTTACGAATGATAAAAGCTTTGGTTCTGCGGCCCAGAATAAACACCATTAACAGGTAATCCCCCTTTATCTCCCCTGAAGAGGACCATCCAGCACAAAGTTTACATGAGTCAACAAGCTAGTTAGAGTAGAGACAAAGGAACGTGGGGTGAACAGACTTAACTGGGAGGCTTCTATGATCCCTAATCTTCACTCTGTGACCTAATGCTTTAAGCTAAGAATCGTCTGCCTTCAGCCTGTTCCATTATTACAAGTTAATGAAAACCTTTCGGCCTTCCAAAAGGTTTGAAACTACATCTTATAACTTTCCCTAATACTTCCATTAATATTTTGCCCACCACCCTGAGTGAATCCCAGCATGCTGTTTTGTCTGGTAAACTCCCATTCTTACTTCAGTGGTATCTCAAACGTCACCTTTTCTTAGAAGCTCTCTCTTACTCCTTTCAGACAAGTTAGCCACTCTACAGTGTGCTCCTTAAACCCTTAGAAAAATCCCTGTTTTAATTATGGGAACTTATTTATGTTTTTGACTCTCTCACTCAACAAGTAGGGATCATATGATGTTTATTGTGATGAATCAGTCCCAGAGCTTTTAGCTTTTAGCACAATCTGCCATTATCTTTCCTCTTTGTGTGATTTGATTTTATCACAACTTTTGGAGATTTCAAACTAAATAATATATAAAAATACTTTGAAAATCATGTAGTGCTTCACAAATATAAGGTGGCATTATTTGTACTAATGCATTAAATTTCATTTATTATAGCCCAAAATGATGATGTTTAATGAAGCACTATCGATATATGTTGAGCTGTTTTTTGGGACTGGCATGTATGATGATTTCATTGTTTGATTACATTAGGATTTCTGTAATGTATGATGAGCATTTTCTGTTATTCCTATCTGTAGTGTGAACTCAGGATGTGTCTCTTTGTAGCATATTTGGTTACTTTTTCACATGTTTGATTCCTGTATTATCAAAGGATGAAAAACAAAGAGACTTGTCCTGAGCTCATGAAACCTTATTGCCAGTATCCCAAATAACTAATGGAAGCCCATCCAAGTTCCTAAGTGATCTAGCAGGATTTCTGCCAGGAAAATTAGAAAATTCAGGGTTTAGGCTTGGTTTTCTTTTTATATAAATTAGATGTGTGTTATGTTATCTGGTAGACTTAATATTTGCTTTCTAGTCATGTTAATGACAGCATATCTTTTGGAATATCACAAATTTGTGTGATTTTAATATTATCTTGAATTTAGTTATATAAATCAGAAATAAAATATATATTAAACCTTTTGGAATTCAAGTATAAACAAAGGAGGATTTCATGAAGATAAAATAACATTCTGCTTAACCTGCACTTGGATAAAGTAACCCTGGAACTTGCAAGTATAATTCAGGGGGAACTTGGAATTCCTCTGTAAGAGCTGCCTATCAGAATCTCCGAAAAGCAAGGAAAAGGATAAAACTTTGGAAGCCTTTCCATTCAATGCGAATCATACAAGTTTATTGTGAGAAATTTGAGGGGTTATGTTTCCTCTCCTATTTCCAAGGCCTGATCACACACATGAAACAAAAATAATAAAAACAAACAAAAAAAAAACCCAATCCTTACACATACTATGATTTGAGACCTCTTTCAAGTTATATGAACAATGAGGTTGATAAATTGTGATTACTGAGTGAGTGAGGTGCTTGTGCAGACTTGAAAGCAAGTTTTAAGAGTTCTAGGATTACATGCTCTGTTTGTAAATAGCCCAACTCTAACAGGTTTACTTTAAATATGAGTACATTTGTAATATATAGATAGGTATATTAATGTTGAGTTTGTGCTTTATTTGAATATATTTTTTCCACTGTGTTTTAGGACATTAATAGAAAAAGTACGAATGTGGTAGAATCATGGGGTGGAACCAAAGAAAAACAAGCTTACACCCATGTCATCTTCAAGAATGCAACTTTTACATTCACATGGGCATTCCAGAGAACGAATCAGGGTCAAGATGTAAGTTGCAAGCACTTTGTTTTTCAAAAACGCACTAATGATGCCCCCTTGTGGAGATGCATACAAGGTGATTACTACTCAAATGTGGAAGAAAATACTTTGCTTTTTTAAAAATACAGAATCAATAATCTGGTTATGGAGTGAATGTTATAAAAATGGTAATTTTTCATTTTTTTGAAGTAAGAATGTATGGAATAGAATAACAATGTGTCTTTGAATTGTTCTGCACTCTGAACAAATACAGTTGCTGGAAACTTACGAGAAGGAAAATCTAATTTTGCAGTTCTCTAAAAATAACTTGTTTTTAAAGCTTTCCGAGTCTTTGTGAAAATGAACAACTTTCTTCCTCTTCATCTGAGTCATCTGATGTTTATCTAGGAGCCATTAACGTGTTATTTTTTTGTTACAGTAATATTTCCTTTTATAGCCTGAAGAATGTATATGTACATACTATTGGGTTAACACAGAGAATCATTTCCTTTCTTTTACTTTCCCTACCAGAATAGACCTATTTCTTCCCCAAGCAAATTCCATTGTGCCATATGTTTCAATAGTAGCAGGATTTATTTTGTGGGTTTCCATAGATATAACCTTCCCAAGGTGAGAACAAGATAAACCACTTGTTCAAAAGTGGCTGTGATGCTATGCTGGCAAATGTATGGCATTTTCTCTTCTTCTCTTCAGGCTTTCAGTGGGGAACCAATCTCCCAGATTGTACTTGACTCCAGTTATTCCTTATGAATGTTCACGTTACCATCCTGTAGGGGCGTGAACATGCTATGGAACCTTTCCTTGCCTTCCATTTATCTTTGTCCTAGACAAAAAGCATTAAGTAGTCTGGGGTAATAGTGCTCTGTACTGATAGAGTGACACCCATTGCTTGATGAAAACCAGACCTTAGTGTGATCCAGAATTACAAGAAGGAAAAACATAATAAGACCCAGGTTTTTGTTCTTTAGTCCACGTCTTTTCTGTAGAAACCAGAATATGTTTATTAGGGAAAGGGCTCGAGAAGGAAAGGAAGACTCAATGAAATGGTGTGATTGCATAGATTTAACATAGTGTTTGTGTGTGACCAGAGGTCCTAGTCTTGCAAGATTTTCTAATTCCCATTCCAAGGCATTTCTACCCTGCCATGCTTTCAATATCCGGTTTTATCATTTGCTTTAGGCTTATATGTAAAGAAACAATGATTAGAGATAAAAGCTGTTCCTCTCTTAAACTGTACTAGCTCTTGATATGAAGTCTGTAGATGCATCCTAATTTATACCAATTGTGACAGATCTCACAGTAATTGTGGCAAAACTTCTGGAACTCTATTACTGTGGAAATTAGTTTCTAGTGTCAAGATTTAAGATTTTTTAAAAGAAGAACCAAATAGCAGTGATATTAATCTATTGTCAATTACAAACTATTTAGGCTGGAACACCCTATTTAGTTATTTTGATGATATCAGCATACGACATAATCTGGTTGTACAACTAAGCCTCAGGCAGAAGTCATTACTTTCTGCTCTTTTTTTAGAATAGACGGTTCATCAATGACATGGTGAAGATTTATTCTATCACAGCCACTAATGCAGTTGATGGGGTGGCGTCCTCATGCCGTGCCTGTGCCCTCGGTTCTGAACAGTCAGGTTCATCGTGTGTCCCCTGCCCTCCAGGCCACTACATTGAGAAAGAAACCAACCAGTGCAAGGAATGTCCACCTGACACCTACCTGTCCATACATCAGGTCTATGGCAAAGAAGCTTGTATTCCATGTGGGCCTGGGAGTAAAAGCAATCAGGTAAGTGGGTCTGCATTTTAGGTGTCCCCATGAAAGTACATTTTAATAGAGAAATGCAAGGGTTCTCCTTAATGTTTCTCTGGGAGATACGAGGTTGTTATTTATTCTGAAATAAGACTTTCTACTTACCATTTCTGTTTTCTCCCCTCTTGCATTTATTAAACACTTACTGTATGCCATGAAAGTACTAGTTACTGGGGACATAAGATATTAAGAGAAACTCCCAAATAAGAATGCTTTTCCAAAATATTAAAACTGATTTCTTGTGTATTGTTTGAGTACAGCAAATAAACTACTATCTATAGGCTGGCTATAGCAGCCATCTGGGAACAACTAGTATTTCTTATAACATTTTAATGGCAAAGATTGATGCCATGTTATGAGTGAGGGACAAAGCAGTTTTACTGTCTGTTTAAATTTACATACAAATTTTTGGCTATTTCTCAATATACCTTTCTACAAGAAACAAGCTGGAGGATAACTTTACTCTGTTCTTTAAAACTTCTGAATTTTCCGAACATTGCCTAGAAAAAAATCTATTTAGAATTTAGAAATTCTTTATATTAATATGGTAAAATATACTATAACTAAGATTAAGTTACTGAAATAGTTTTTACACCTAGAACTTCTTTTCTGGAACACATTGTAGTAGCAGCTAATATTTTCTTTCCTGCTATATTGTTTCTTTATCTTTAATCAAAGGACCGTTCAGTTTGCTATAGCGACTGCTTTTTCTACCATGAAAAAGAAAATCAGAGTTTGCACTATGACTTTAGCAACCTCAGCAGTGTGGGCTCGTTAATGAATGGCCCCAGCTTCACCTCCAAAGGAACAAAATACTTCCATTTCTTCAATATCAGTTTATGTGGGCATGAGGTGAGTTCTGGCTGTCAAGGTGAGATGAAGCTATATTTCAGCTCTGATTGAGTTGATGTTTTTTGTGTTAATGAACCAACAAATTCTCTATGGATATTAACAACCAAGTGTCAGAAACTGAGCTTTTATTGCTTAGATCCTCTATTGCCTCCTGGAATCTTGTCAGATTTCTCCACCAGGGCCAACCTTGTCTGATTCTCAGTGCATCAAATCACTTATGCAGTAAGTTGAAACCCGAAGCTTGGAGCTGTGGTGTAAGTGCTTTGAGGACATTTTGTTTTCATAAAAGTGGGTCAGGGTTGTCAATCTTCCCTCTTTTTTAGGCAGGAAGTTACCATTTGAGAAAGTTTTACTGTTGTTTGTGTTGTCAATTTTGTGCTTTAAAAAGAAAAAGACTTCTAAGAGGACGTTTGTCCAAAATAAAAAGGAGACATACAGGGCCAAATATCAGTTGATAAGGTAGGCTTAAATCATACAAATTTATTTTCTGTGAGAAGTGGAATCTTAATTGATACTTGCAATGGGGTGAGGATACAGGACCATAACGTCCAATATTTTAATGGACATATAAGGTTAGGGTTGGGAATTATGAATAGGTATATACATATAAAGTAGAAACAGAATAAGGCATTTCCTCCGTGTCCCTCCCCATATTAACTCCTGTACTTCCAGTTGTCTTCATTATGAGATACTGTGCAAAGCTTTGCACAAAGGAAACAAAAGAGAACTGATGATCACAGAGGTTTTCAAACAAAAAGGTCAATACATTTTTACACAGTATGACAGTTGTCCTGTTTTGATTTTACCTGGGGTGGTCCAAGGCACTCATTATATTACTCAGTTCAATCAATGAATATAAATTAAATATCTGTTATATGCCAGATACGGTGGGAAGCAGTGAATAAGATTACTTCCGTCATCTGTCATACTTCTATCACAATCTTATATTAGCATTACCTCTTTTTCCACCTTCTCTTCCCCTCCCGCTTCTTTCTCTTTCTTTCCTTTTTATTGTTTCTTTCCTTTTAGTTTTTACTATTTTGCTTTTTCTTTCCTCAGTACCTCTTCTCTGCCCATTTTCATTATTTCTCCTTGGCTTCAACATTTTAAGCCTAGTAAAAAAAATATTGTGGTGAGAAGGCCTATTGTTATGAGAAGCCTCGTAGCAGGAGAAAAATGTATAGGTTAGGCCTGCTAGCTGCATTAAGAAAGAGAAATTTTTATACTTTTCTTTTTACACATCTGTGTATACTCTACATCTATAATACCAATGAAATAGTTTTCCTATGTTTTTACGTTTACTTTGTAGAAATTATGGAGCAATCTATAGTTCTTTGCAGTGGGACTATAGTATATTTAAACATATTATATTTAAACAATTTTCCCATTTTTATAAGTTATATCTTCCAATTCTCTAAATTATTGAAGAAGCAAATCTCTGTATTCCCTTTAACTTGTTACACAGTTGAACAGATACACATCATTGAATCTAAGAGTAGGTGAATAAAGACATTTGTAGTGACCAACTATTTAGAATTCAGGTGTTATTCTAGAATTTTGCTGAGTAAGACTTTTGTGCGTCCTTCTTAAGCCTTCATATTACCTTTCTGCTACACATAGGCTCATAAAGGAAGAGGAAGACCAACTCTTTTTCTTTGACCTTAAAGCTTTCATCAGCAGTTTGCTTGTCTTTTTGTATGCATTGTTATTCTATGAATTGAACATTTCATAGATGACTTTTATTTTCTTAATTTGATGACTTTCCTTTAGCACAAATGATGCTTGTAGTGGGAAGAGCAGTATAGTCTTGAATTACTGTATTTGTTATAACTGCAGTGACTCTGAACACTGGTTGAGTATTGGACTTTCCTTGAGAGCTTTTAAAAAGCACCAGTGCATAGGCCTCACACCAGATCAATTAAATCGGAATACCTGCAGTTAGGAAAGAGCCACTGCTCCTCTAGGGTCACTAGCTAGCTGGGGTTAAGACTGACATCCAATAAAACTTTTCTTTTATGACTTTATTTTCCCAGGGGAAGAAGATGGCTCTCTGTACCAACAATATAACAGACTTTACAGTAAAAGAAATAGTGGCAGGGTCAGATGATTACACAAATTTGGTAGGAGCATTTGTATGCCAGTCAACGATTATTCCTTCCGAAAGTAAGGGTTTCCGAGCAGCCTTATCATCACAATCCATCATTCTGGCAGATACATTCTTAGGTAAGCTTCCTTTGGTTCACATATGCATGCATGCATTTATTTGCAAATTATGATACGGATAACTTGTCATTGTATTGGTGTTTGCTATAGATGATTAAGGCTCCCACAGATAATTTTAAATTACCTGTTACCATTATTGTAAGATGGTTATAAAACTCCTACCTTTGGGGACTATTGATTAGTCTCTGAGATGCTTCTGCAATTATGTATTAATTCATGTATAAGTATGACATTTTCTGAGTGTCTATGCCTGTCATCAGACTTTCTAAAAGTTTAAGAGCCAAACCAATTTTAAAAATAAAAAAAAATGGTAAACAAACATAATCTACACATAAATCATAATATATGCCACAAGTTTCCATCACCTTTTGTCACACCAGAAGTAAGCAGGTGACAAACAGCAAAGGTGAGGATGCTGAGTTTCATTCCTTGTGTTCCTTTTTTGTCTCCGTAGTCCTGGAAGCTATAGGAAAGTTTCAAGAAGAATCAAGCTCCCTAATGAGTGATTTTTTTAGGGATCAAATTCATTATGATCTTTACAGTAGGGGTTAGGAATCGGTAATTTTAACAAGTTTCATAGGTGATTCGGATGTGTGGCCAGATCTGAGAACATTGCTGTAGCATAGACTCCAGAGGAATTTAGCGTTAACTTTCAGCACCAAGGTCAGTTACTACTGGGTGTGGGGGTTGCTCAGTGTGGGAACTCTGAAGCAAAGTTTGCTCTTACTGCTTGTGTGTCGGCTCTGTTATCATACCTCAAAACCTAAAATGCAATAAAAAAATAAATTAATTAAAAAAAAGAGATGGGGGGAAAAAGCCTTAGTTTTCTTTTTATTGGAATAAGCAAATTTCAGAGTTATTTTCCGGAAATTATTAGCGCACAAAATTTTTTGCTCTGTCAAATATGTCTGTATTGAACAGGAGTAAAAAGCTATATTAGCAAAGTAGCCCAACTCATTCAATAAAATTCACTGGAGAATGAAAATTTTAATAGACTTTGAGATGTTAGAGCACTAAAAGGAACATCATAGATCATCTGAATTACTGCTTGCATTAGATTCAGGCAACAAGACTCAGGGAAGTGACAAGACTTAAGGAAAACTACAAAGCTAGGGAGTAGAATCTTTTCTGTTTCATTCTGGAGACTGGAAAGTTTCTTGCTTTTACAATGAATGCATTAATTTAATATAGTATTTCTGTAAATACTATAAAATGATATTCATTAAATTAAAGCTATTTTCTACTCAGATCTTCAGAGACCAAATAAAACTAATTTTCCACATTGCTTAATAGTTTCTTTTTAAATCTCATCTAGGAGTGACGGTTGAAACCACATTGCAAAATATTGATATAAAAGAAGATATGTTCCCAGTTCCACCAAGCCAAATACCAGATGTGCATTTCTTTTATAAGTAAGTGAAGATGATGTTTCCCTTGACTGTATTTTACAAAAGAAACTTATATATATGGAACATCTATATTCATATATTTATAATTGTGTGTGTATAATCATATACTGGATGTGAATTCTTATGACAGAGAAGATCGATTATGTCATCTGAGAGTTCCTAGAATATAGCTTGTACTTAATAATTAGTAACTGGTTCTTAAAGACAGTAAAAAGTAAACATGGAATATTTTGAAAGCCTTATATAGTTTCTCTCTCTCTCTCTCTCTCTCTTTCTCTCTCTGTGTATTCACTTAAATTAGGCAATAAAGGACTCTACTTCATTGTCTAGGAATAATGATTTATAGTTCACATATCAAAGCATCATAAGTAGATATGGCCCTTGTTCCCTTAAAAGTATTTTTGATTATAATTTTTCTTAAAATCATAATATCTTTACTAAATACTTTGATGATAACATATCACTTTACTTGGGAAAGTAGTCAACTTTTCATAAGCAATGGAAGTAAATGAGCTGAATTTGTATTAAAATTGTTAATTAGTGAACTTTATTTTTCATTTGTTCATAGAGCCTGAGAGCAATTCTTCACATATTTTTGTCTTTGTAATCTGAATTATATTTGTTTTTAAAAATTTTATTTGCCTTACACTAGGTCTTCTACGACGACAACATCTTGTATTAATGGCCGATCAACTGCTGTGAAAATGAGGTGTAATCCTACTAAATCTGGAGCAGGAGTGATTTCAGTCCCCAGGTATCCTTATTTCTATATGATTTGTGTTTACGATGAGGAAGAAAAACTCTCCACAATGTTACTATTTTAAAACATATTCTTTATGAACATAAAGCAGACATAAAACAGAAGAATCTGTAGGGTTTTTTTGTATAGGGATATGCTGAATGTCTATTAAGAGGAATAGGTCCTTGTGCAATCTAAATACTTCCTAGCCTCTTGTATGACATATTGTTGTCCTGTTTGCCTTGAGTGTCCAATTCTCTTGAAAGTTATTTAAGCAATATACAATTAATTATACTGCTTGTATCCCTGTATTGATTTTATTGGTTAGCCTGAATTTCCTTGGGAGCTGGATTAGAAACTTTCCTAGTTATGTACTAGATAAACAATTAACTAGCTGGGTGATCAAGATTAAGTAATATAACCTCTGAGTCATAGCTTTTTTCTCTAGGAGGGGATGGGGGCCACAAAAGATAATTTGTGTGGTCGATTTCTAGCTCTTCAGTTTATTGATTAATGATGGCAGAATCACCAAGGTACGTCTGACTTATCGAATATGTAATGTAGTTCATTTAACACAGATTAGCATTAAGGCAATAATCCTCTACAGTTAAGATCTGAATAATGCAGCTCACTTTGGATGGGAACACAAGAAGAACACAATTTCATAGACTCAGAATTGTCAACCATAATACCGACTACTTTAATGGTATGAGTGACACTTGAATGTCTCCTGATTTTCATTTTTCAGATATTCATTTTTCAGTACTTAGGTTATTTTTTTTAAATTTTGTTTTTAAAAATATCATTATTTTTAATTTTTTTGTAGCGATGGGAATCTACCTACATTGCCCAGGCTGCTCTCAAACTCCTGGCCTCAAGCGATTCTCTCTTCTCAGCCTCCCAAACTGTTAGGATTACAGTGTGAGCCATTGCACCCAGCCAGATTCTTTATTTCTAATATTTGTAGAGTTAAGATGCCTTTGGATCATAGTTTGATTTGCAGACATTTTCTCTATCAAACTAGCAGAAGTATATATTTTTAAAAAGAAAGTGATTTAGTTAATTTTGTTTTGGATAGTTTCACCGTAACCTTGGGAGATATTAACCTGTCCTGCTTTTGTCACATCAGGGTTGGAAATTAGTGGTCTAAACATTGCTTCAACTACTTGTGTATCCTAAAAATAGTTACAGGGGTAACACAGTATTTTGGACTTATTTATGGGCATAAAGGCACATTGACGTTCACTTTTCACCAGCTGCGTGTTTCCACTTCTCATAGATCTTGACTTAGTTATTCTTTTCACCTGTTCATGGTGAGAGAAGGATATGATGAGAGCAGTTACCTAATAATCATAAAAGAGCATCCTGTGGTGGAGGTTCCCTCTGCCAGCCTCCAAGATAGAACCAAGGCAGAAAACCATCCTCCAAGAAAAGGTGTGGTCAGAGATTCTAGCAATAAAAGCATGTGTCTTTCATCATTCTCTAATATTCTGCCATACAGCTCTGAGTTCAGGTGCTTATTCCCTTTTTGTGAACTTAACACTTAACTTCTAGTCTCTAGAGTCCACTAGAATAGCTTCCAAAGCCTCCTCTAGGTCTCTAACTCAAGTAGGTTATGTTACTGAAGACTAGGTCTGTCCTTTAGGAAACACATCACTCTGACTTTCCTAAGGTGTGTTCTGACACTTTGATTGTAATAAGGAAAATAGTCTCCTGTAGTTAAGTGATGCCATGTAGAAACTGAATTTTTCCTTCTGAGGAGACAAAAACTTGTTTTTACTTTGACCTTGAGGAATGTGCCACTTAGGAAAGTAAACTATCTTTGCCAGAGTTTATCAAGATCACCTGCAGCAGAATAAGACCTTGGGGTATCTATTTTAAAAATTAATTTCTGGGCCTTCCCTAAAAATATAGAATCTCTAAATGCTGAACACAAGAACATTTTTTAAAAACAGCAGGCAATTCTGATACCTATTGAAATTTGAGAACTAGATTTTGTCTTAACTTACATTTTGGAAATTTGAGTTATTTTTTTCTGACAGAGATTCTCACAATGTATTCCGAATTTTAGCTTAATGAAAAGCTAATTTGAAATGTGACAGTCTAAAGGGCGTAGTCCTTTGTCCATGTTTGATAAATCTTCATTTAGAGTTGTGATGTGCACTGAAGTGTGCTGACCACTGCCTTAGGGAGCTGCTTGAACCCTACAGCCTCAAGTGCTGACCTTTAGTTCTTTCTTGAATCAATTTCCCATCAGGACACAAGGGGGAGCTCGGAGATCAGAACATGAGAAACAGCAGCTTCCCGGAATTTTTTTTTTTTTTCTTTTCTTTTCTTTCTTTCTTTCTTTTTTTTCTTTTTTTTTTTTTTTTTTAGCAGTAGGGCCGAATAAAGATTTCCTACTAACAGGAAAAAAGAAAAAAAAAGTCAATAGAGCCCAGTTTCTCAGGCTACTTTTTAGAAGGAATTCTTTTCTTTTCTTTCTTTTCTTCCCCCCCCTTCCTTTCTTCCTTCCTTCTTTCCATTGTTTTAAGATTTCCAGGGTGGAGGGAGGGAGGTGCTAACCAGACACTTGCTGTAAGAGGCCTCATATGCTGACCAAAAAGCATCAGGAGACTTTGGCAGTGAAGAAGGAGACTTTGGTAGTGAAGAAGGAGACTTAAGTAGTGCAAAAGGAATGCCACCCTCAGGGATTCTCATTTCTTGGCCAGGAATCTTGGCAAACCAGGCAGAAGTTCACTTTAGCAGTAGCGATGTTGGTTGGGGTTTTATATCTTGGTGTCCTGGGAAAATGTCATAAGATCCTCAGACCTGGGAGAGTGAGAAGGTCTTAATAAAAAGTGAAATGGGCAGGAGAAAGGGGGATATATATGTTCTTTGTGTATCACCTAAGAAATTAGAGGGAGCAGCAAATTATCTGGGCTGCCTACTCATCTGCAGCTGGAAACACCAACTTATTTGGTCTGGCAAATGTAGTTGGTTTCTAATTCCATAATGTGTCTGGAGGATATGAGACATTTTAGATAAAAACAATACAGAGTTTGTGGCAGATGTATTCTGACAGCTGGAGTGAACTTTTGAAATTTTCTACTGTAATTTGCACCTTGAGCAGAGAATAAACTGCTAGCACAATAGGCTCCTGATGTTCCTAAATATTAATAGATGCCCTTAAGTAGATGGCCCTCTAACCTTTGCCTAAAATGCTTTCCAAACCTCTAATCATTATCTTAGGTAGGTAGAGGAACTGAAGACTCTCCTTTTATTGGGAAGAATTTAGATGTAAGCATTGTATCCAAAGGGTTTTTTTTTTCCCAAAAACATGAGAAATTTCTGTTGGTGAAAAGGGTATAAAAAGGCCTTATTAAAAAGCAGACAAATGAAGCACTGTCACTCCGATAATAGAGGTGCCACAGCGTCTACAGGAGCTTGAGTCTAACACATTGACTTTACAGAGCAGCAAACACTGATGCCCCAAGTTGTGTAGCTGTGGTGTGGCATAGTCACGATGGAATAATTTTCTATAACTCTGTTGTTTTTTTCATGCCATAATGCTTTCATCTTGCCATTTTTCATCCAGTTCCCCATGGACAGAGATTTGCAAGAAACACACTAAGTCAGAGTCAAATATCACACTCCAGAGGATAACTCAACTGATTTACAAGTTATTGGTGCCTTCTTTTAAATGAGTCATCTTTCCTCAGACAGGGTCTTTATTGATGCCATGAGTTAGAGGAAAATCATTGTTTTCTTTCTGTCAACTTCTGACTATATTTAACTGCTTGAGTAATTTATAAATCAGCTGAAAATTGTTTTGCCAAAACCTCCTTCAAAATCCAAATTCATCTTCATTATCAGTATAGCCTCTGGGAATTTTGAATCTCACAAAAGAGATGCTTCACAGTTCTGTCCTGTTATAGTCAAGGGTGAAACACTCCAGGGATTTATTTCACAGATTCCAATTTAGAGTCTCTCTATCAAAGTCATTGGATCTATTGGATGCTAATGTAGTATTTGGTCTTTAGGGAAGGACTGTTAAAATCAAAATATCTGTTTTCAATTCTTAAGAAACATGGAAGGATGATTGGTTAGATGAGTTCCCTTGTTTTCTTTTTCCCTAGAAAAAGACAAGTAATAGTTAACTAAGTCTGTGCAAGTTAAATTAAAAAGGCAGTTGAACTCAAAAGATCAAAATGAAGTATGTTCTTTGAATATTAAAAAGTAAAAAGGCATATAGAAGCATTATGAACATAAGTGAAAACGGCTAAAAGCCATTATGATAAAAAAATGAAAAAACTCAACACAGAATTGCTAAAATCATATATTTCAGACACTAATAAGTAATCTTAAAACATGATATAAAAAATCACAAACCATTCATACAATTTTCAGATCAATTTTGAGATAAGGATAATTATATTATTTCATGAAAGAAGTTACAGAATCTGAAGATAAAACAAGGAATGTCAGTTAATTTGTCTCGGTTTTGATCTGAGGCTGGTTTTTGGTAGTTAACTCAGGATAGAGTCTTTAGAAAGGGAGGTTTTGGCAGAGATAGAATTTTGTAAACCTGGATCTAAGTACTGTGCATAAAAAAATCTTATGTTTATACTCAATCTGTTTTGGTTTTCTTGTAGAAACAACCAGGTTTTTGTCTCACGGCCAGGAAAGATTAGGCTTGCAGACACTTTGAAGGGTAAGGGGTTATGGAATTTATTGGGAAAAAAGGAAAAAGACTCAGCAAAGTTGAAAGGGCTTCCTGTTAACAAGCCCCCATCTCACAGATTGAATCCCAGGTTGCCACCCAGGAACAGGAGGGGCCAGGCTGCTCCCTCTGCAAAGGGCGCGAATTTACCGAGGCCCCACCCCATTCGTCCAGTGCGCAGGCTGATTGGAGGTTCTCTGGGGAACCGTTTTTACTTGACTGTCTCAGTCTAAACGTTTGTGTCTCCCCAAATGCATATGCTGAAATGCCGTTAATACGGAGGTAATAGTATTAGGAGATGTGTGTTGGGAGATTATCAGCTCATGATGGCTCTCCCCACATGAATGAGATTACTCCAGGCTGGGCACAGTGGCTCATGCCTGTAATCCTAGCACTTTGGGAGGCAGAGGTGGGTGGATCACCTGAGGTTGGGAGTTCAAGACCAGCTTGACCAACATGGAGAAACCCTGTGTCTACCGAAAATACAAAATTAGCTGGACATGGTGGTACATGCCTGTAAATTTAGGTACTCAGGAGGCTGAGGCAGAAGAATTGCTTGAACCCGAAAGGCAATCTCAGTGAGCTGAGATCGCGCCATTGCACATTGCACTCCAGCCTGGGCAACAAGAGTGAAATGCTGTCTTAAAAAAAAAAAAAAAGAGAGAGAGAGAGAGAGACTCCAGAGAGCTAGCTAGCCTCTTTCACCACATGAGGATGCAGCAAAAAAAGTGCTATCTATGAAGCAGAGAGCAAGCCCTCACCTGAATCTGCTGACATTGTGATCTTGGACATCTCAGCCTGTAACTATAAGACGTATATAGAAACTATCCAATTTGATATATTTTGTTATAGTGGCCTGAATAGACTAAGATACATTCACAAACAACTTAAAATCTCTTGCCTCAGGGCAAACAAAATTTTGGAGCAAGATGCAGTGGTATTTTTGGGGCCTCATACAAGAGTGGACAAGCCATCCTCAGCAGAAAAAGTCTGAGTCTCCTGAGATGCCAAAGCTGAGAGAAATCACTGGCAGTAGGTTAGAAACAGCGCTGATGCCAATCTAAATACCGCAAGGTTGGGAGCTCGCTCAAAAGCCCCATGTGAAAGAAGCTACCAACTCAGCTGAGACATTTTTTATTTTATTTTTTAGTTTTTCCAGGAACCCCCTTACAGTTGGCTGTCTCAATAGCATAGTTTTCTACTCTATGACTGTATCAGAAGTTCTTTAACCAGTCCATATTTGGTTACGTCTCTAATCACTGACCACATTAGTAACATCTTTGTCATGACATCTTTGCATGTATGTCTCATTTTCTCTTCAGGATGAATTATTAGACATAAAATCTCTTTGTCAAATGTTATGTACTTTTGAAGGTTCTTTGTTTTTAGTTTTTTAAAAAATTGATTTATTATACTTTAAGTTCTAGGGTACATGTGCAGAATGTGCAGGTTTGTACACAGATATACATGTGCCATGGCGGTGGTTTGCTGCATCCATCACCCTGTCATCTAGGTATTTCTCCTAATGCTATCCCTCCCCAATCTCCCCACCCCCTGCTATTTCTCCCCTAGCTCTCCACCCACCAAGTCCCGGTGCATGATGTTCCCCTGTCTGTGTCTGTGTGTTCTCATTGTTCAACACCCACTTATGAGTGAGAACATGTGGTATTTGGTTTTCTGTTCTTGAGCTGACACATTTTCTAGGCACACAAAACTGTGGCCTTTCCCCTCAATCTCCTCAGACAAAATCGAGAGAGATCAGAAACATATTGACAATGTAGGTAAATGTGTTTTAACATTTGTATTTTGGTAAAACAAATTTATACTGAATTATAAACTATGCAAACAGTTAATAATAGGTTCACTATTAAGTTGTATCAGTTGATAAGAAAAGATTTTTCTCCATGAATTTATAATACAAACCAAGTAGATCCTACTTTAGGAAAGATTTATTTAAAAGAAGACACTAATAGCTCATCCCTCAGTCCAGTTATCCTTCAGGGAATGTATCCCATTTTAGAATCCAAGACCTATCTTCCTAAAAAAGATTAATTTGAATTCTTACGTATTGCCAGGGCCATCCAGATTCATAAGGCAATCCCAGAAGTAAAGTAAGGAAACTGGGAAGTCTCTTTCTTATTTACCAATAACACCAAGGTCCACCTGGTTGTTCTTTGAATCAGTCTTTGTTCTACCTAGAGTGCATAGCACATCCAGTAACCCTGTAGAATCCTAGCCTTGCCTGCCCCAGCTATCCATGATAGTGTACTGTCTCTTTGGACATTTATTCACTGGTTCCTATGGTGATTGTATAAACCAAAAGTTATAAAAGAAGCACAATTTTTGGCACCTCTGTATTCCAGCTTTAAAAAGCTGGGAGAGGTGGCTAGAGATGATGTTTGGACAAGTAATCAAAAGGAAAGTATTTTAAGCACTTGGCAATACAACCTTTATCCATTTTACTGTTTGTTTTTCTGTTTTCTTGGTAGGAGAAAGTATTTTTTGTTTTTCTGTTGTACTTGTTTTCTATTTTTATACTAAAAATAAGTTCTGTTGAAATTGTTATTGCTTCATACATCCCTGTTTCACATGGAAGGACTGATTTAAATTATGACATTTAGGTTTATAACAAAGAATTATATTTGGATGTTCCACAATTTAAATGATTCATCAAGTTAAAGAAATCAAATAATTCACTCTAAGGTAAACTGCTTTGAGTTAAACTAAAAGTATCTTTAAAATTGAAGTCTACCAAGAAAAGGTACTGTAGTATTTTGACACCTAACAACAGCTTTACAAATTATATCAATGTCATGATTTTGTTGTTGTTGCAATTTTTGTGGTTCTAGAAGTTCTTGAGAAAGTGATATGCATTGCTAATAGTCTTTTATATTTTTGCAGTGCTTTAAACTTTCCAAAATTGTTCTGTCATTTTATCCATTGTAACTACCCTGTGAAGGCAGTATAGCAGACATTTGATTTTGACAAATTACAAAGATGAGGGAGGGGAAAGGAGGAATTGAGTCATTTGTGGGAAAACACAATCATTTGAGAGTCCAGGTAGAATTGTAACCCAGGCCTTTGCTTTAGAAGTTTTTGCAACTGTGATTAGCCTTCTTCTTTTCTTCTTCTTTTTTTTTTTTTCACTTATTGAGTTCTTTTTTTCTCAGATTTTAAGAGACTTACTCCTCTGTTTTCCCAAGGTCAACAGTTTGTTTTTTTTCCTACTCAAAATTTCACTATGTTAGAAAAATAAAGTATAGAATATTTTGGGAAGGAAGATTTGAACTGAAGAGCACATTTGCTATTTTTGCTAAATGGTCAGGAAATTGTATTCTTAAATAATTTTTCTCATTGGTTACCCAATTTTTAAAAAAAGAAAAATTTTGAGTTGCTTTTTACTAATCTAGAAGGTGGAAAGTATAGATATTTTTTGTGGCATGGTTTTCATCTATTGTAGTGTACTTACCATTAAAAAAAAACCTCTCTTTGTTTCAGTCAGAATATATTTATTCTTCTTTTCTACAAACAGAGAAATTAAGTCAGATAAAGGTTAATCCATTTTCCTCAAGATTCGCTATTTGCCTTGTTCTTAGCTGTGACATATGGCACGGGGCGCCAGTTACAGCCTGTTATAAACAACATTGATTTTATTTGCATCCCGCCACCTCTGCTTAGTCTACAGACACTTTGGAAAGATAGGCATGTAAAAATGCAGTTGATTTTTAGACATGTAGTTTTTTTAGTGTTCAAATCTTAGTGTGTCTTAGAATATATTTAGTCAACTAACAGTATGAGATTTAACTTTGATATTAGACTGAAAATAATAGTTTTGGACCATTATCACTGGACAGGTATTTGAAGTTAAAACTTAAAAAAGAGTGTTTTAAAAAAATTTTCCTTATTATTTTGTGGCTGTCGTTTTGCTATTAAGGGTTTCAGGACACTTGTCCTCAGCATGAGCTAAGGTCTGAAGGAAGTTTTCAGGACAAAGCCTGTAGTTATGTGGCTTGACTTAAGGAAGCTGTAAGTGGTAGACAAATTTAAATTCCCCTAGTTTTAATGAATTCATGAACAAAAATAGCAGTTTTTACTAGAATCTGTCCGAATAGGTTCTGGCTTCAATCAGTAAAGATTCTGTACACCGTAACAGCCATTATGTTTTCAGCCATGCTGTGTTTACCTGTCCCCATAATGAAAGAGGCAAGTTGATGTAATGGGACTGCCCACTAGAAAGAAGAGTTTCAAAAAGTCTCCAGAGCCTCCCTAGTGGTTAGTTCTTTGTGATCCTGTTCCTGTGTCTAAGCCCCATCCACATCCATCATCTGCAGAGTAGCAAAGGTGATCACCTCTTCAGGTTATCATTAGGCCAAGGAAACCCAAGATTGCAATGTCATTTTCTTCACTTAGCTGCATGTTGACCTGATGATTGGTTGGTTTGTTTTTCACTTTAGACAATTTTGTGATGATGTCTTTCTCCTACCTCTAAAAGACCAGGTTCCTGTGCAGCATTCTATTCCCTAAAGCATCTCACCTAAGTACATTACCTTAAACAGAAGTTACAACATCTATAACGTATGAGGCCTTTCATTATCTAGTTCCTGTCTGTGTGCCCAGCACTCACTCATTGCCTTGCTCTTGAAGCTCCAGCAACAATGACCCACATGTAATTTCCTGCCAATTCATCATACCCATTCATTCCTCTGCAGGAATTCCTTTGCTTTCTTCCTTTCCGTTCTGGCTAACTCCTACCAGATATTCTAGACTCAGCTTAGACATCATTTCTATCAAGAAGCATTTCCAGAGGCTTTGTTTTGTGTGTCATTGTCTGTATCTCTCTTTTATATTAAAAAAAGAAGGTTTACAGAAATATGACTTCCCTACCATATAATTCAGCCACTTAAAGCATATAATTCACTGGTGTTTAGAATATTCAGGAATATGGACAACTACCACCACAGTCAGTAGTTTTAGAAGATTTTCAACACCTCAGACAGAAACCTCATGTCCTGTAGCTCTCAGTCCCCTATGCCCTAGTCTACTTCTCAGCCCTAAGCAACTGCTAATTTACTTTCCATCTCTATAGATTTCCCTATTCTGGAGTTTCATACGAATGACATCATATAATTTGTGGAATTTTGTGACCAGTTTCTTGCACTTAGCATAATATTTTCGAGGTTCTTCCAAGTTGTGGCATACATGACTGCATTTATTTTATGGTTGAATAATATTCCTTTGTATGGGTATACTACATTTTGTTTATGTATTCTTCTGTTGATAAATATTTGGGTGTTTTTCACCCTTTGGTTATTATGTAAAATGCTGCTGTAAACATTCATGTACCAGTTCTTGTGTAGAGATACGTTTTCATTTCTCTTGGGTTTATACCTAGGACTGAACTTGTTGGAATAAACAGTAACTCTATACTATTTGGTTGAGGAACTGCTAAACTGTTCAAAGCAGGTGCACAATTACATTCCTGTCAGCTGTGCATGAGGACACCAATTTCTCCACATCCTCACAACACTTGTGATTCTTTTTGATTCCAGCCATCCTACTAGGTACAACCTGTTATCTCATAGTGGCTTGTGTCTTTTAGATTTTTTTCCACTTTTGTTTCCTCAGCATCCACACAGTGCTCCCCAGCATGTAATAGGTATTCTGATGTTGATTGGAGTGGATTGAATGGGTTACAAAAGCTGTCATTTATGTGGTTTTGGTTTTGTTTATGATTTTAGCAAGTGCCCAGCAGGTACTTGTGATGGGTGTACATTCTATTTCCTGTGGGAGAGTGCTGAAGCTTGCCCTCTGTGCACGGAGCATGACTTCCATGAGATTGAGGGAGCCTGCAAGAGAGGATTTCAGGTAAGGGACAAACTCTTGAGGCAGAGCTTTGGCATTATAATTGGTTGGTCTGGCATCACATTATAGAAACTCAGGTCCAAAGTATGGCAAAAACTTCTAGTTAATGTGACATTAGTAATCATTTAAAACCAAGTTTGGTAGCTGAACTTTCAGATGCTGGGGTAGCAGCAGATGTGCACTGGGATTGAGGAAAATGAATCATGATAAAAGTAGTCACAGGCTTTGAATATTTACCTGGATGATATGAGAATGATATCATTAGACCAATATGTGATTTATATAATACCAGTATAGGTATAATTAAGATGGGGTAATATAACTGACTCACCATAAGAAGCATGCCTAAAACATAAAGCATATACATATAAAATCAAGATCCTACTCTATAGCTTCTGTGCATTCATGCTTAAATATTTTTTGTTTCCATTTATATTTAATATATTATGAAAAACTTCCCTTCTCATTAAGTATATTTTTAAAAACATTCTTATTTATTGATACATTTTTAATATTATCTGGGATTTAATAATCATTTTGTTAGACATTTGAGAGAAAATTGAAAACAATCATTTTGTAAATAACTGTAGCAAACATCTTTGAAGGAAATTGGATTTCATTAGTGTATTATTAGAAAGAGATTAAATGAATCAAAAAAGAATGGACATTTTTAAGACTTGATACATATTACTAAATTACTTTGGTTCTATCAATTTTCACTTTCACTTCATTTTCACTTTCACCAGTAGTGTTTGAGAGAGACTGCTTCACTGCGCTAGCTTTGAGTAATATCATATGAAAAAAAAAAAAAAAACCTGAATTTGCTTCAAGACCACTCTTTTATCAACACTCCATGCCCAAATTGTATTAAAATGGTAGGAAAGAAGCACAGATGAAAGCAAATCAGCACGAATCCTGGAAACCTGAAGGGAGAGTAGGCACCAGAGAATCGGAGAGGGAAAGCAGTTCTGCCCAGGAAAGTCTTGAAGAGTTTGCAGTTAGCAGGATGAAGGGCAGGAGCATCACAGGAAATGAAATCAGGACACCTGCACCCAATCCCATACATTCCAAGTATTTGACACCAGTTGTGTTCACCTCGCCTCAAGGAAAAAGCTATAGAGAACTATTCTCTAAGTTGGTGTTTTTCAAACGTTAGTGACAGTGAATCTATATTAAGAATTATATTGTACATCAAACCTGGTACCCACACACAAATCAGACACACAGAAATATGCCTAAAAATGAGATAAAGTTTTAAGGAGCAAGATTTATTTTATATTTTATGATAAAATACAAGCATAGCGTTAATGTAAAGTATATTTGTATTAATAATTTAATGTATAATATAAAAAATAAGCAGATAACTCTAAAACAAAAATGAGGAAATGTGTTATTTAATTTGTCAAATGTGGAATAAGATGGCTTCTTCCAGCACCCAGGGTCAGTGCTGCTTGCTGAGCTAGCACACTGCGGAGACAGTTTCTTTTTAGTATTTTTAAGTAGGTCAAGGATAAAAATTCCAGATTTACAAAAATGGTTTCTTGTTAATCCTCTTAATAATGTTGATGCTTTTTCTACTTCACAATAGAAATTCTTGTAATCCCGGCACTTTGGGAGGCCGAGGCGGGTGGATCACGAGGTCAAGAGATCGAGACCATCCTGGTCAACATGGTGAAACCCCGTCTCTACTAAAACTACAAAAAATTAGCTGGGCATGGTGGCGCATGCCTGTAGTCCCAGCTACTCAGGAGGCTGAGGCAGGAGAATTGCCTGAACCCAGGAGGCGGAGGTTGCGGTGAGCCGAGATTGCGCCATTGCACTCCAGCCTGGGTAACAAGAGCAAAACTCCGTCTCAAAAAAAAAAAAAAAAAAAAAAAAAAAGAAATTCTTCTTTACCTTTACTCTAAAATTATGATAAACTGCTTATCTTATAATTGTTTTTTAGAGTAAATGAAAAACGAAGCTGCATTCCCTTTGGCTACCAAGTTTAGCTCAAGGATTTTTGAATAGCTAAATGATCTTTTATTCAAATATTCTCTAATATTTCTCTCCTGAAAGGTAATGAATGATGAGAAGGTTAAGACAGTGAAGTTGCAACAAATTCTCTAATTTTATTTCATTCAAACTGTCTTCCTTGGTAAGGTCGCTTCAACATATTATAAGATGGTTAAGAATAGGTAGTTGCTGGGTGTTCTTTGGTATTTGTTTTTGCCTTTAAAAATCATACTTTTTGGATAACTTTGAAGTGTATGACATGTTGAAATTTATAATAGTCCCCTATAGTTACAAATTTAATTTGAGGAATACTAGAAGCAGTTAAATATATCCTTCTGTTATACTTAAATATCAGTTTTGGAAATATTTGTCCAAGGAGCTTGAGCTTCAGTTACAAAACTCTGAATGTCATTCCTGAGTTCACAGACCTTACTTAGTGTATTCCATTGCAACTATAAAAAATGAGCATGATACAGTAAGTGGAATTAGTCATGTCTGATAACTGAATAAAATATTTTAAAAAGTCAACTCCTTTGTGAGCTTCATATACAAATGACAACTATTGTTTATTTTTTATTTTCAGTGAACATATGTGGATTTCTTTGGATACTAAAGCTTCATGATAGATGAAAAATGGTTATTGCAAAATATTGCAATGGGTATACTTAAATTTTTAACTGTCCCACTGTGTTTCAGTCCTATTTCCAACACCATCTTTACAATTTTTTATTTTACATTGATTGTGTGCTTTTCAAATTCTTTAAGTGTATCTAATACAGATACATATGAAGTTAAATTTATACAAGTCCTCCACATACGCCTGATATAAACAAAAAGAGGTGCACAACTTGTTTTAAAAGTGCTCTTATCAAATTGGATCTGCAAAAACTATGCCAGGTTCTGTGTATTAAGCATTACTTCTATGTGTCATGCAGTACTAAAGATTTGAAGAGATATTGTTATTACTAAGGGGACTATTTTAAAATTTACCTTTATATTTTTCTTACCCTGCTCACAAAATATTTCCACATACTGGACTGCAGTGTCAGCCATTTTCTGTTTTTCAATGATATGTGGCTGAATGAAGGAATAAGGCTTTCTAATTAATAGTTATAGAAGTATTAAGAAAATTTGCCAATAGCTTGATTTTTTTTCCATGTCAGTCAGTATTTGAGGAGCTTATTGAAAAATTAAGTATTCTGGGATTGCAAGTATCTTTTTAATTTTGAAGTTTTAAGATTTTGTCATAAGACTGCCATCAGACAGTAGCACTTGCTATTTTCATTGGGTATTGCATGTTTGATAAAATCATATCAAAGCTGGTACAGTCTTTTTTCTTGTTAGTATGAACTTCAAGTAAAGTCAGTATTTGCTGATGAATGTACATTTCTCTCTGTATTGTCATTATTGACAGAGGTGCATCAGATGAATTTGAACATGCTTCAGCATTTCCCACATTACCATTTTTTATAAAAAATAATGTGACCTACCTAAAAATTAATTTACTTGCACTAAGTTTAGGAAAAATGTTACAGTTATAATGTACTAACAAAAAAATTCAATCACTGATATCCTTTCTAAAAAATATGCTGAAATTTCCTATCCAAAACTTGATTCAGACTTTTCCTCAAAGTGTATAAGAGTCCCCTCCCCCTTTCACTTCATTACTAACTGCAAAAATGTTCATCTATTTAAATCATAAAAATAAACATTATGGTGTTATTCTTCTGTTAAAGTGTTGAAAAAGTGACCACCGTACAGCAGAAAATTTAATGAGACATGTTAAAAGATTAGGGCCCTGTGTTATTTAATGTCAGTGGAGAGAATCGCCATGCAAATTGCTACTGGTTACTGTATATGTTGAAATATATGAGGAACCATGCACTATACTCTGATTTTCTGTTTTGATCTGCCTATTTGATCTATCTTTTTAAAAAAAATTGCTGGCTGAGATCCAGTATATTAATATATTATTATTCACAATTAGTTATAACCTGTGGTTTGAAAAACATTGTGCTTAAGGAATTGCCATCTATTTTGGAAGAATGAGAGTAACTGGTGTGGGTAGTGACGACCCAGAATAATGCCCTCCTTATTTTGGGATGGGAAAGAAGCGTGTAGACCATGTGCCCACCCACCCCAGTTACCCAGCTGTGTTACCCCTATATGTCCTGGGTCTAGGGTCTGCTATTCCACTCAGAGGATAGGCTTATTGGGAAATAGGCTTACATGATGGGTGGATGCAACCCATTTCTTATATTAAGCAACCTAAGCTTTCATTAAAAAACGTGACTAAGATGTCTAAGAGGATCAAAAAGTTTTTTACATATAGCCTAAAAGGTATGTCCAGATGGAGCCATTTTTATTCAACCTCCTCAGCATGTACTGTACTGCACCCTTTTGAGGTGGTAATCCATCAATCCATGTCTTTATTTGTTTTTTGCATTTTCATTCATTTCCTTATTCACTCTCATGTCTTTTTTCCTGTATTTCTGGGCTTTTATTAAATGAATGCTGAATAATCCTCTATGCCTACTATGAGTAAAGGGTTAGCACAACCCTTTCTTCTTCTATGTGAGAAACTGACCTGTGACAAATCTGACTTTCATAGTTGAGTCTGAATCTCATTTCTAATGTCTTCTATGGTTTTAATTAATTTATTTATTTTTAAAGGAAACCTTATATGTGTGGAATGAACCTAAATGGTGCATTAAAGGAATTTCTTTGCCTGAGAAAAAGTTGGCAACCTGTGAAACGGTTGACTTTTGGCTGAAGGTGGGAGCTGGTGTGGGAGCTTTTGCTGCCGTTTTGCTGGTGGCTCTGACCTGCTACTTCTGGAAAAAGAATCAAAAGTAAGTACCCTCACTGGGATGATCACAAGAAAGCTAGGGAGCCTATTTTGTTGTGAAAATTCTAGACTTACTCATTATATCCAAGAAATAGATTCTCCCAGAGACACAAGAATTTTCTCCTTGTGAAGAAATTATAGGAAAGGACTTGAGAAAACAAGCAGAGGAAACGGTTGTTATTCTGACAGTAGAAAAATCATAGAACATTAGAAGTCATTGAATTAGAGCCATTTATCAGAAAACAAGGAAAACTAGAGGCTCCATGTTACTCAGGTAGATGATAGTAGACCTGAGATATGGAAGGCATCTCTTAGTGCTTTTTAAAAAAATGACATAATGCTGTCTTCTTTGCCTTTTCATTTAAAATTTATTGTGGGAAGACATTTGTAAAAAAAAAAAAAAAAAAAAATCAGACTAAATGTATAGGCATATATCACATTTATTTACTCTAAGTCTTCAAGAATCTGGAATTGACTGAATATTGTGCATAACTCCTGAATGTATATTGGTCTGTTATAGGACTTGAATCTTGTAGAATGATTTACACCCCAATGGGACTATGGAACTCCTGTATTGTAATATCTGGGGACAATTGCAATATCTGGGATGATAGTATAAAGGAATACATAATGTAGAGAGATGATAAAGGCCAAATTACTTGCCTGTTTGATATTCTTATCTTTATGAACTAAATACTAGAAAACCTTACAGTGAATTGGCTTCCAAATATTCATGTTAAGAAAATGCATTCAGACCTCAAAGTTTCCCCCCACCCCAATTTTTTTATTATTGGACTATTCAGTCAATGTAAAGTGGTATAATTAAATCTATTGAACTGGTTTCTGACATCCTGGGGAATATTTCTTTATAAATGGTAGATATATGACAACACATATTGCTATGGCTATAGGCAGGGAAATTTGTTGGTGGAGCAATTATACTCCAAGCCAATTTAATGAGCTGATTTGTGACCACCTAAAATAAGTATTTATTTATATTAACATAAGTGGATATTTATTTGTTTGTTTATTTTACCACTATTTAGACTGGAATACAAATATTCCAAGTTAGTAATGACAACTAACTCAAAAGAGTGCGAACTCCCAGCTGCAGACAGTTGTGCTATCATGGAAGGAGAAGATAATGAAGAAGAAGTTGTGTATTCCAATAAACAGTCACTACTAGGAAAACTCAAATCTTTGGCAACAAAGGTGAGAGTAGAATTTTAACCTGGTGTTATTGGGCATCTATAAAGTAGGGGACATGTTAACCTAAAAATAGCATTCACACAAGCTGTTATTTTGCATGTGTATATCTCAGTGGGTGTTTATCCAACAGAAATACTCTTAGAAGCACATGATGTAGATACAGTAATATTCAGTGCAGCATTGTCTTTGTTCATTGCCAGACATCATCAATAAGGAGTTAGATATTTTCATATATCGAAGTAATAGAATACTATGTAACTCTTCAGTTAAAGACTGAACTACTGATGTGTACTGATAAATCACTAAGTCCAAGATAGAATGAAAATAAATGGACTATCATATATATTGAATATACATTAATGTTTGCATTTGTATAGCAAACTATTAACAATAGCTACCTTTTGGGAATAGTGAACTAATGAGAGTGTTTAGTCTTTGAAAGCAATACATTTTTGTGATGTCGGAATTTTCACAAAGAAAATATTTTTTTTATAACTTAAAAATGGGGGTTAATAAAAGATATTATATTCATTCATACTGTTCCTTTTTTATTTTATGACAAGATTGTTTTACATAGAGCAAAGAAAAGTTACATAAATTATTGCGGTATATAAGATAACATATTGTTGGCTTTGGATTTTGGAACGACTACCATATCCAAACATAACATGAAACCCTACATTTTTTGTAAACACATTTTATTCGACATTTTCACCATTGACTTAAAAGATGAGAAATTATCAGCTTACTACTTACTCAAGACTGAAAATAGAATGAAATAGAAGAAAGAAAATGACTTTCAAATGATTTACAACAGGATAGACAAGAGACAAAAATTTATGTTTATAAAGAGTATTTAGTAACCATTTCCTTCTACTCTCCTAATTTAGGTGCATAAATATAAGGAATTATTTAAGAATAAAATGAATAAGCCATCTTTCTCTTCTACTGATGGTTAATCTTTTATTAATCTAAAGATATAAGGAGGATACTATTACCATAAAATAATGAAAATGTAGTGATTATTAAGAATGGAGATCTTTACCCCATTTGCAAGCTAACAAGTGAGTTTGATACAGTTTTATGGACATTTTAGAAGACTTGAGACTCCTGTCAGAGACAGAGGACAGTTTCATATTCACAGAGTAGTTCTAGCAGAGTAATAACCTTTATACCAGCTCTCAAAGCCACACGTAACTCACAAAACTGTGTTCCCACAGGGCTATTTGCAGAGGAAATGATATCACTTGGTTGCATTACAGGAAAGGGACTCCTAAGCCTTAGGAACCTGAATATTCATAATGCACAGTAAGCATACCCATCCTTTGCCCCAAAGGAAACTATTTTCTTTATTGTTCTGGACAGATAGCATAACTGTTGCTCAGGAAGATGACAATATATCTTTAAATTCCAAGGTGGTTTTCTATACAAAGATTCTTAAAAAGATAGTCTAGAACAAAGGGTAATCTGTTTCTCACTTTTAAGATGTGCAGAAGTGAAAAAGAACCATGAAGCATTGTCTTCAACAACATCCAAACCTTATTTTTATACCACGTTGGTTTCTGGTAAATTTTCCCTTTAATTTGCCACTCTGTGCACGATTCTGAGTAATATGACTGACTGAAACTGGGATTAAGTTTGGTCAATTTGCTTTATACGATACTTAAATAAAGCTACTACCAATAGAACACCAAGCAGAGGTCCTCACCAAGATGAGGCCAATCTGTATTGTTAACCTCAACCTTACCCTAGGGTCCTAGACTCAACTAGCTGAACAAATGCTATGAACCAATATGATTTACCTTAGAAAGCTAGGTGGCTTTATTGTGTCGACCTTTTCACTGGTACTCAGAGGCTTCCTCCATAAGATTCGAATAAAAAGGGAGCAAGGAAATTTTCAAAAACGTACAGAGTCCCATTATACAGAAATCCTCCCTTATTTGCCATTTCCCTTTTCATGGTTTTCTTTTTGTGGTTTTACTTAACCATAGTCAACTGTGGTCTGAAAACATTACATAGAAAATTCCAGAAATAAGCAATAAGTTTTAAATTGTGTGCTGGTCCGAGTAGTATGACAAAATCTGCTACTGTACTGCTTTGTCCCACTCTGGAAGTAAGTCATCCGTTTGTCTAGCATATCTGTGCTGTATACATTACTTACTTGTTAGTTACCTAGTAGTCATCTTGATTATCAGATTGAAAAAAGTATTATACAGTTTGACACTATACTTGGTTTCAGGCATCCACTGGGGTGTTAGAAAGTATCCTCTGCAAATAGGTGGAGGAGTACTATCTCCCATTCTTGTCTACATGGGCCATCATACACTTGTAGGCAGTAAACTCAATCAGTGGTTACTATCCTTTTGATCTAGGATCTTGGCAATCCAACAAGACAATCCAGATACATTAATCCAGGTATTACAGGATATATTAGATATATTAGTGATTGCACAGACTTTGTCTTAGTTCTCAAGGAGAAAGTATGGAGTAATTATATTGTGAAGAACAATGTATGGACAGTGATGTTGTCCTGAATGCCTTCAATGGCTGAGGTTCTGTCATTGATTACTTCAAGCTAAGGTCAGAGGTAAATTTTATGCCACCTTTTCTAACATCTGTAACAGCAGAGGTATTTCCTTAAACAGCTGAAGCTCTCTTTTGACTACCCCTAAGGTGCAAGCTACCATGTTTTTAGTGAGGAAGCAAGTTAATGTCTGACTTCTACACAAAAAGTGTAGTCCTGGAGGTACACATGATGCCTCTGGAAAGAAAATGTTATTCACAGTTGTTGGGTACACTAAGTGGGACCTACATTGGTCAGGCAGCATGGGTTGACAGTGCTTGTAAGTAGCTTCTTTGCTGGGTAAACCTTAGGGTTTCTAATTCACCTCATATAATGATGTCTCCTTTTTGTCTTTGGGGAAGCTACTTGAGGGAAGTCAGCTCAACTTTTCCTGTTTGTCCACGCTGCAAACTAGCTCTTGTTCATCTCATGAAATGACTAAATAATGGCTATGAAAATGAGATGTTGGTGTTGTCTGGGGTAGGGGCTGAGGCCATTTTCTGCTGTTTTGGGTAAATTCCTCAGTTTTAAGGGGACTGGCAAATGAGCTGTGATGAGATCATGTGGTGGGTATGGCAGACCCAGCAGTGAGCTAAATTTAAGGCCCTTGAGATGATTTGAGGGAACCATGTCAGAAATTTTCTTAATAGGAAGGTGACATAGTGGCCCTGAAAATCAAATGATCCTTAATGTCCCTTATTTATTCATACTTCTCAGAGTGTAAGCCATCTCCTCCATTATCAGACTGTGGTGGTGTCTCTTTCTAGTGCTAAAAAAACCAAATTGTTCCATTTTAGTAACTATAATTTTGCCTTATTTCTACTAATATCTATCTGCCACATTTTCATGTGAGGCATATTTGCCACTGGGGCCAGACCAACTGCATTTTAAAATATATGCCATTTGTGTTTGTCAAGTGAGGCTTTCTAGCCTTTTCCACCTTGTTGAGCCACCATAAATAGGACTATCAAGCTGTAGAGTTACAAGGTCTGCATGGGAATGACATTAATTTTGACTGTATCAGTGACCAACTAATGGCTATAACTGGTAGCCATATCAAGGAGATAATGAGTCTAAAACCTCAAGGATACCTCTGTCTCCTTTTGTCAGAGTCTCCAACTGGCAAAATCATTTGTCATAGAGAATTGTATTACAAATTTGTCATTATGATTGTGAGGCCATAAAGGTAGGGAGTGTGTGCCAGCTTTTAACATAGCCTGTTAGTTTGGGTCCACTTAAAAGGATACTGCTTTGTAGGCTAGCTGCTATAAAATGTCAAGTAGAATACTCAAGTGAGGCCCACACTGTCCCAATAGCAGAAAGTCTAGTAAAGTGCTGGGCTGTTTTTCCTTGACTGCTGGGTAAATTTAGCATTGTAAATCTGCTTACATAGTTTCAATAAACTTTATTTAGGTAGCAAGTCCCTGACTTTTGTGGGGGTTTTATCACCCACCTCTGCTAGTAGAGTAGTGATAACTCAAGTGGGTCTGCTGAGATGGAGACTTCTGACTTGACACCAACAGGACCTCATTTATATAGTGACTGTTTTGGGCATCAGAAGGTAGAGAAACTTGTGTGAAACCCTGACTCACCATTTGTTGCAAATCACAGAGTTGGGAATTCCTGAGGGTATCCTACTGACCCTTCTCTACATGTGGCTGTTCTCGGTCGGGGAATCTCCTTTAGCATGTATGAGATGGGGAAGTACAAGCATATAACACCAAGTTCTATTGTATATTCAGATGTGGAAGCAACAATAACACTATGTTGAATGGGCACATAGAAACCCCTCCAAAGGTCACATTATTTTCCTTTTTCTACTCTAAACCTTGCTCAACCCCCAATATTTGTATGCTCCTTTTCTCCCACCAGAGCAGGTATGATGGTGACTTGAGTGCCTGCAACCCACAGAGTGATAAATGTTTAAGAAATCCTCTCCAAGTTTTCCTAGGATATTCAGATGGGTGTGTATTGTCCAGTCCCTCTTGGTGATAGGAACACTTTGGTCTCCCTTTTAATTATCTTTCTCTTTAAAGCATCTGAAGTTGGGGTAGTTTGGGAGGGAGGCATTAAGACTAAAGAGAAAAAGAATCTTTGACAGCAGGCAAGATGCTTGCATTCACTTTTATTTTTGAGCAGCATATCAGCCGTTAATGATCCAACCATACTTCCAATATTTTTGGTCTCCCCAAAGTCCTGTGTTGAACAGCAAGGTTCTCTTTACTGACATTGTTTATTTAAGCTTTGAGGGCCCCTTAGCTTAGAGGCCACAGTCATATTGCTTTCTCTCTGAAGCTGCAGGTTTTCTGTCCTTTTGTTGATTTGGACTTGACTTGCATATTGGAGACATGTTTAAAGAGTCCATCTTAATCCAGAGTATTTCTTGCTGCTGTTAATAATGTTTAAGTTAATTCCTGGTTTTAACATGAAAGTAGGGAAAATTTCCAGGTAGACCAGAACATACTAATTTATCTAGAGTCCCTTGAGTCAGTTTCTCATTATCTAGTGAACTTCTTCTGTGTGGTAAACCCAACCTGGGACAGTAAGAGTTGAAATATGAATCAAAGCTTAAGTAACTTTTCCTATGGGAATTAGTCTCAGGGAAGGCTCTCTGTATCGTAGTCAGGACCCATTTCAAAATCCCTGAGACCTTTTACTGTCATCTGTGGATGGATCTGAAATTGGCATAATAGATTGCAAGAGGTGTTGAGCCCCAAAATGGCCCAGCTCCTTGTCATTCTTTTTTTTTTTTTTTTTTTGAGATGGAGTCTTGATCTGTCACCCGGCTGGAGCGCAGTGGCACAATCTCAGCTCACTGCAACCTCTGCCTCCAGGGTTCAAGCTTTTCCCCTTCTCAGCCTCCCGAGTAGCTGGGACTGCAGGTGTGTACCACCACGCCCAGCTAATTTTTGTATTTTTAGTAGAGACGGGGTTTCACTATGTTGTCCAGATTGATCTCAATCTTCTGACCTTGTGATCCTCCTGCCTCGGCCTCCCAAAGTGCTGGGATTACAGGCATGTACCACCATGCCCAGCCTGCATGTCATTCTTAATTAATTACTTAATGGTCATTGAGTACTGCCAAACCATCTTTAAAGTGAGTCAGTCAAAATTTTCATAATCTCTCAGGTTTCTTCTCTTAAGTGATTTCCATGTTTCCCTTTTAGTACTCCTTGTAGATGCATGTTTCTTTAATTTTTGTTTTAAAGAGGGTGAAACCTCCTTTGCCTACTAGGATGAATTTTAGTTGTATGGTCCTACAAGGAGGATTGGTTTCAGGGCCCCTGAGTATACCAAAATTCAAGCATACTTAAATCCTGCGGTCTGCTCTGCAGAACCTGCCCATGTAAAAATCAGTTCTCTATTTAGGTGGCTTTTGTGTCCCACAAATACTGTATTTCTGGTCCATGTTGTTTTTAAAATCTACCTGTAAGTGGAGGTTGCAGTAAGCCAAGTTTGTGCCACTGCACTCCAGCCTGGGTGACAGAGCAAGACTCTGTCTCAAAAAAAAAAAAATCTGCCTTTAAGTAGGCCTGTGCAGGTCAAACTTGTGGTGTTCAAAGGTCAACTGTGGTACTTACCATGGGGCACACCTAAGGCTGATTGCCTGGTTAATGAGGAAATCTTTTGGCATAGAGGATAGGACAATTAAAGCATTCAGGGCACTGTTGAGACAGCTGAACTATGACTTCTTTAACCCACTTTCCAGTCAGTACTCAACCAGCAATCACCTTCCCAATTAGAGTATAAAAGAATTTTCTTCCCTGAGAAGATTCAGTGTAGTGCATTTTATTTTAAATAGCGATTTTAGTTAGTATAATGATTTTTTTACTTAAAAAATGAAATTTTGAAATAGTACAGAAAAGTTGAAAGAATCATACAGTGGTATAGTCATATATCCACCACCCAAATTTTATTATATTTGTATTATTACATATCTGTCCCTCCATACTTTCATCAATCTGTATTCTTTTTTGTTGTTAGGTTTCCAAGTAAATTGCACACTTCAGTACACTTCTGTCTGGGTTGCCCTATGTTGAGTGCCACTGTCAGAGTCACTACCTGCAGGGGTCTATCCTCCAGACCTTTATTCAGTGATGGATGAATAAAGTACACTGACACACAGATATTATGATTTGTTAGTTCAGCTGAGGGGCCATGGTCACCTATAGACTCCCTGGAGAGTGCTGTAAAAAGATAGCAGCCACTGGCCCTCCCCAGCCAGTGAGACTCACATTTATTTAGTAAAGTTTAATTGATAAAGACTTGAGTCAATACCATTAGAGGCACAGGTTCTGATGTCCAAAGCAAACACCATTAGTGGCTATTATCTCTGGTAAACCTCCCCTGGAGAGGGCCATCCAGCTCAAAGTTCAGTTTTAAGACCACATGAGTAAACAAGCTATTCAGATAAACGCCCCTACATACCCTAGCTATTTGCTTTTCTTATTTTTTTTCTTTTTCTTTTTTTAAATTGCATTTTAGGTTTTGGGGTACATATGAAGAACATGCAAGATTGTTGCATAGGTACACACATGGCAGTGTGATTTGCTGCCTTCCTCCCCATCACCTATTTCTGGCATTTCTCCCCATGATATCTCTCCCCAACCTCCCCCCGCCCCGTCCCTCCCCTATTTACCCCCAACAGACCCCAGGGTGTGATACTCCCCTCCCTGTGTCCATGTGTTCTTATTGTTCAACACCCGCCTTTGAGTGAGAACATGTGGTGTTTGATATTCTGTTCTTGTGTCAGTTTGCTGAGAATTATGGTTTCCAGGTTCATCCACGTCCCTGCAAAGGACATGAACCCATCGTTTTTTTATGGCTGCATAGTATTCCATGATGTATATGTGCCATATTTTCCCCATCCAGTCTATCATTGATGGGCATTTGGGTTGGTTCCAAGCCTTTGCTATTGTAAACAATGCTGCAATGAACATTCGTGTGCATGTGTCCTTATAGTAGAATGATTTATAATCCTTTGGATATATACCTAGTAATGGGATTGCTGGGTCAAATGGAATTTCTATTTCTAGGTCCTTGAGGAATTGCCACACTGTCTTCCACAATGTTTGAACTGATTTACACTCCCAACAGCAGTGTAAAAGTATTCCTGTTTCTCCACATCCTCTCCAGCATCTGTTGTCTCCAGATTTTTTAATGATAGCCATTCTAACTGGCATGAGATGGTATCTCAATATAGTTTTGATTTGCATTTCTCTAATGACCAGTGATGATGAACATTTTTTCATGTTTGTTGGCCTCATATATGTCTTCTTTTGTAAAGTGTCTGTTCATATCCTTTGCCAACTTTTGAATGGGCTTGTTTGTTTTTTTCTTGTAAATCTGTTTTAGTTCTTTGCAGATTCTGGATATTAGCCCTTTGTCAGATGGGTAGATTGCAAAAATTTTTTCCCACTCTGTTGGTTGCCAATTCACTTTAACGACTATTTCTTTTGCTGTGCAGAAGCTGTGGAGTTTGATTAGGTCCCATTTGTCTATTTTGGCTTTTGTTGCCAATGCTTTTGGTGTTTTGGTCATGAAGTCCTTGCCTATGCCTATGTCCTGAATGGTTTTGCCTAGATTTTCTTCTAGGGTTTTTAATGGTGTTAGGTCTTATGTTTAAGTCTTTAATCCATCTGGAGTTAATTTTAGTGTAAGGTGTTAGGAAAGGGTCCAGTTTCTGCTTTCTGCATACAGCTAGCCAGCTTTCCCAGCACCATCTATTAAACAGGGAATCCTTTCCCCATTTCTTGTTTGTGTCAGGTTTGTCAAAGATCAAATGGTTGTAGATGTGTGGTGTTGCCTCCGAGGCCTCTGTTCTGTTCCATTGGTTTATATCTCTGTTTTGGTACCAGTACCATGCTGTTTTGATTACTGTAGCCTTGTAATATAGTTTGATGTCCGGTAGTGTGATGCCTCCAGCTTTGTTCTTTTTGCTTAGAATTGTCTTGGCTATGCAGTCTCTCTTTTGGTTCCATATGAAGTTTAAGGTGGTTTTTTTTCAGTTCTGTGAAGAAGGTCATTGTTTTTCTTATTAACTAAATGTAAAGGGGATTTAGGCTGCCTTCAGCTGAAACTTCTACTGAAACTATGGAAAAAGCCTTAGATCTTCCCAAAGCGTTTAAGACTATATTCTTTAACTTTCTCTACTGTATTTCCCTGAATATTTTTGCCTCCATCCTGAGTGAATTCCCACTCACTTCAACCCAGAACACTTCAGGAAACATATTGTTGATGATAATTTGTTTTATGTGAAATGCACACATTACAAATATACAAATTTAATGAATTTTGAGAAATGAATATACATATATAACCCCCAATTCCTATCAAGATATTGAACATTAGTATCACTCCTGAGAGTAACATGTCTTTCTGCATGCAGTCAATCCCTCTCTCCCAAAGGAAACTACTGTAATGATCTTTTAAACCATAGATCAGTGTTATCTGTTGTAGAACTTCATATAATTATAATCACAGAGTATATGTATTATTTTGTGTACTTTTTATTTTACTCAGAAAGATACTTTTGAGATTCATTCACCTTGTGTTAACAGAAGTAGGTTCCTTTTTATTCTTGAGTAGTGTAGATATACCAGAATTTGTTTATCCAGCCTGTTGATTGATACCTGTGCTATTTCCAGTATTTGACTATGAATAAAGATGCTATAAATGTCATTGCACATATCTTACTGTGTCTATTTTTAAGAATTTTGTTACACATGTTTATGTTCATTAATTATTATGTCATGTAGGGTTTGCTTTATCTTAGATGTCCTCATTCATGTTCTAAAGGCCATACCTTACTTGATATTTCCCTAGCACTGAACTGCATGATTACATTTATTTTTCTTGGCTTTTCTCTGCAATTAAAACTAAATCAATTTTTTATGCGTTTCTTTTATTTATTTCACTGCCATTTATGGGACATTGTAAGACACTTTGCCAAGTCTGGAGGTTATGTCAGTATGTTAAGAACAAGAGTAGGGTCCCTTGGTACATTGAGGAGAAGGGAGTGCAGTAGGGTAGGTAGTGACCCTACTGCACTATCTTATTCATCTATTCATTCTGTCTCCTATTTCTTCATTTTAAAGGTGAGGGAAACCTTCTGGAGAAAGTTGGTTTTGCAGTAGTTTCTTGGATTTAGACCTGTAAAAGATCATCTTGTTTGGTATCCTTATCTAATACATTAGTAAACTGAAACCTAGAAAGGCTTACTTATTTGTCCAAGGGGGATTAGATAGGAATTAGAAGCCATGTCTCCTGAGTTCCAATCCAGTGTTTTTCCTTCTCCAATGTGGTATTTCAATAGATTTTTATAAAATAGTTTATACCCACTGATTGATAACATACCAAGTAGTAGGACTTGGGTTATATCTTGGGAATTAAACAATGAATGAGATATAGAATTCCTGCCATCAGAAAGTCCCAGTCAGTTAGTGGCACTACCTACCTAACTGTGCACACATGCATATGTGTATATATTCCACCATATCAGCAATAGGAGCACAATCCCATGCAAAGGCAGAGGACATGGCTATTAAAACCCTATGATCTCAACATGATTTTATAAAGGGTTTTCAGTGTTTTAATATTCACTTTAAATATTCAGAGAATATTAAAACATTAAATTTTAGTGTTTTAATATTCACTTTAAATATTTCACTTTAAATATTACCTTAAGGATAACCAACAGGTCTCTGCCTTCCCTCCATACAACACCATGTTGAATCAAATCTTCTCAAGAAAAGGCACCAGAAATCTCATGTTTTCTTTTTAGTTTATGGATGATACCCAAGAGCTCTTTCCTTTAATAGCCTATGAGCTCCTTGAGGGAAGACATTTTGCTGAACGAATTTTTGTATCCCTAAAGTCTAGTCCTGGTCCTGCAACAGAGACAGTGCTTAATAAATATTGGAATTGTCAATAGTTATTCTAAAACATTATTAAGGCTGTTAATCATAAGACTTCAGTCAAGTTCTACCAGAGCCAGTCAGCAGGAGCACTGAGGAGATCTACAGTCTGCTCTTTCAGAGGCTTGTCAGCTCAGCAGAGGCAGGGAAATAGTGATATGCTGGTGTGTGTGTTATGACCTTTTTCTATAATCCTGTTCCTGTAGCCCTAAAGCTCTTGGATTTATCCATCCAAATGAAAGCAAACACAAAAACAAACTTATCCTTCCTGACAGATACTCAATGTTGACTTCCTATTATCTTCTCATGTCACTATTCTACTTTAGACATACATTTATTTGCATATGAGACTGGTTGGCCTCCTATTTCACTTATTTTAAAAAGCAATCATAGCTCTCTTCATCTTTATTCTCTTCATTGGCATAGTCTCCACCTCATTCCAGCAACCTTCAGAAGGCTTTCTCTTAATAATTAGAAGTTTGGACAAAGCCTGGGCAGCAAGGCAAAACATCATCTCTACAAAAAAATATAAAAATTAGGTGGCCGGGCGTGGTGGCTCAAACCTATAATCCCAGCATTTTGGGAGGCTGACATGGGCAGATCATGATGTCAGGAGTTTGAGACCAGCCTGGCCAACATACAGAAACCCCATCTCTACTAAAAATACAAAAAATTAATTGAGCGTGGTGGTGGGCACCTGTAATCCCAGATACTCTGGAGGCTGAGGCGGGAGAATCACTTGATCCTGGGAGGCAGAGGTTGCAGTGAGCCAAGATCATGCCATTGCACTCCAACCTGGGCAACAGTGAGAGATTCCCTCTCAAAAACAAACAAGCAAGCAAGCAAACAAAAACATAGGTGTTGTAGCTTTTGCCTGTGGTCCTAGCTACTCAGGAGGCTGAGGTGGGAAGATTGCTTGAGCTTGGGAGGCAGAGGTTGCAGTCAGCTGAGATTGTACTACTGCACTCCAGCTTGGGCAACAGAGAGAGACCCTGTCTCAAAAAGAAAATTAAAGGTTGGAAGAAATCTCACCTCCTCTTTCTTTTTTCTTCATTAAAGAAACTAATTTATTTTAATAGTTTACATTTTGAATCTTTTATATAATACCAGCACTGACATAATTGAATGAAAATTTTGACCTGTTATCAAAGATGACTTGTTTAATATCTTTAGTAGGCATTCTACCCAAAAGATTTTCCTAAAACATATTAGTGAACTTAACTGATTTAATGTCTTATTGGCATTCTCCTTATTTATTTCTGCTGTCCTTTTTTATTATTATTCGGCCTATATTATCTTGAAAATATTTAGTTTGTCAGTTCTATTTTGCCCACAATTAGCATGGCTAGGTCATTGATTTCAGCGCTGAGGTCAGGTATGCCCTTAGGAAGGGTCTCGGTGGTTTCTTTGCAGGGATCACAGCTACGTCTTTGGTATCTGTTGCAATCATGGGTTTGCTTCTATTTTGGATTTGTCTGTCTTATCTCTTGGACATCAAAAGTGCCCTTCAGGGTAGGCATGCTATTTGTTTTATGTCTACTACCCAACTTTAACTGTAAAATCCTAATCACAAGTGGCAGCTAGATAGATTAAAATGATTTCTGGAACTTTCCTTCTGGACATGTAAGATCCTAAAATCTTATGAGAATTTCAGTGAGTTGATTTTGTCTTTAATATTTTTTCTTAGGAAAAAGAAGACCATTTTGAATCTGTTCAACTGAAAACCTCAAGATCCCCAAATATATGAAGAGACAGTGCTGTAGCAATGAGACTAATGAACAGAGAAACCTGCTTTAGTTTTACAGGATCATATTTTAGGGTCTGTCCTCATACCTGTCACGTTGGTGATCTCACAGAGGAGGGCCATGCCGCTGAAAAGGGAAGGAGATTGAAACATTTGATTGCCTTATCACATGGTCAAGTACCTTGCCAAAAAAAAAAAAAAAATAAATAAAAAAAAATAAAGAAAGCAAATGATTTGGGTCTCAACTGAAGATGAAGCTCAACTCAGGAAGAGATTTATCTGTATATACACGTAACTGAAAACCAAGTTTAAGCAGCCCACCAGTGCACTGCTGATGCATGCCATATAATTAATGCGTAACTTTTGTTTATAATGTCTACATAACAAGTGTGATTTGGAAGGCAGATGTAAACATATGCATTATGATCCCATTTATGTTTTTTCTTTGTTTATATTTTGGGGAACATTAAAAAATTTTTTAAGGTATATTTTTTCCATTATTTATTTCCCTGACCTAAAAATAGCTTTTCTACTAAAAATGATGAGGAATGAAGACAATAAACTTTTCATTTTTCCATAGGGTATCTTCTCTTGACTTAAATTCCAGGAAGAGTTAGCATGTGCTTAGGTTATCTAAATTTATAATTGCCTTTGAAATTCCATCCTTATTGGAATTGGTAAGAAGGGCTTGACTGAAAGTTTGAAGGAATCTATAAAACAAAAAAGAAAGAAAGATAACAAGAAGCCCCAATTATCCATTAATGAAAACTAGTTGATAGTATCATAGAAGTCAAATGACTTAAAACAGTTTATGTAGTGCTCAAAGTATAATTAAAGTAAAAAGGAAAGCTTGTCAGTCAAATCACTGGCAAAATCATATGAAAGTGACTATACGAAATATTGGGGTAATTTCATGGTTTCCAGAAAATGTCACTGGGACTTTTGCTCTATGTCAAGCACCAGAGGTTATATGGTTATTTTTCTGCTATAAGACTTTGAGAATTATGGCTTCCTTAGAAACTTTAAAAAAATAAGCCAGTAAGACAGGAATTCAATTTTGAAAAATTACATATAATTGTATTCATAATAAGAATGTGGTTGTACCATAAGCAGTTATGAAAGAATTGTTCTTATTCAAAGTGATCCAGATAATTGTGATATTTTCTACAGTGGACTACTAGTATTAGCACGACTTGGATATTATTTGTTGAAGGAAGTATGAATGAAGTTGAATTTCACCAATTTTGTGTAAACCTTAATTGATTTAAAACTGAGAAAGAGGGAGGTTTCCTAGCCATTGCTGATCTAAGGTGCTTTTGTTTGTTTTCAATAAACAGTAATCTTTGTAGATCTTAATTCAGATTTTAAAAAAGAGTCATGATTGGCTGAGAGTGGCAGGGCATATATGTAGGGAAATGATTTGCTCCAAGCATTTCAATGAAGTATGATTTGTAACTTTTGTGTCTGAAGGTGGTGTCTTTATTTTTGTGGAAAATGGGAGAAAAGTGAATAATTCTGTTTATTTGGCTTATTGGTAAAACACTAGATCATTCTGTTATTGAATGAATGTGTTTATCTCTGCTGTTGCACATATGAGTATAGGTGAGATTGTCATTATTTTATTTTTTGCTGTGGAATTCAGGGAGGGTGTCACTTTGTATAAACCTTTTTTTGCACTTAATTTCTTGAATTTTCTTATAAAGAAGAAATTATATTGGCATTCCTCATTTTTATCCTGCCAACAGAGTGCTAATGAGCATTTCCCCATTTTGATCAAAACTTAAACAGAAGAATGAAAATACATTTGAAATGAACCCTTAAAGAGAAACCCTGGCAAAGCTGTGTAGACTGGACAGAGTGAGAAAACTTCCATAGTCACTTGTCACCTTTCTCCTCATCTTCCACTGTGTTTAATATGTATGTTCCAAGCCATAGAGATAATTGGGATTTGCTCCCAGGTAGCTTCTTTCTTCTCCTGTCATTGAACTAAAATCTCTGACATGTCAAAAATGCCTTAAATTTTAATGAACTCTCTGAAAATGTAGTTGATATTGAAGAATTTATTTTATTTCTAATTTTAGATATTAAATAGATTTTGTCAGCACAATCCCATCTTTGGGAAGGAGCTGACATTTTCCTTTAGATTCCAGTGGTTTGTCATTTTATTTCAAGCACTGAAGAAGTATGACAGAAAGAATATTATGGGGAAATATTCAGTCCAATCCTGGCTATAAAATCCATTTTAGTTTTATGTCTGGCCTTTGCAAAGCTCAGTGAAATGTTGAAAGGCATAAACAAATTAATCATGTTTCTTTGACTTTTAATTGACATTTGTTGTTCCTTTTGCCCCCTAAATCGTAGAAGAAGTTATTTGTTATTTTTCTAAAAGGCACAATCTTAAACCTTAATTACTTCATTAAGTCAGCTGTTGTCTATAACATCTCTTAGCACTCAGTCAAAACGTATTTAAATCAGTTTTCCACTGGATGAGAACATGTCTTCTGTGGATAAATTATGTTATGTCATTTAACAGCATTGAGCATTTTGATATGTGTTCACTGAATTAAAAAAAACCTGAATTTCATTATTGTTGACTTTCCCCTTCTTTAGTTACTAGCAATCGCATCCTTTCTAGGATTAAAAATATTTCATAGTATTTTTGTGTAGACGTCTGTCCTTATTTTTTTCCACAAAGAAAAAAGGTGGTTTAAATTGCTGATGTGTAAGAATTGGTTGGGTCCAGCCCTTTAGCATCTGGGTTCTCCAGGTCCCCAGGTGAGTCATGATCGACTGCTGCTTCAAGACCCATCTGGCCAACTCTCATTTGAAGTCTGTCAGTAGAGCTACTTCCTGTGGCACATGGTCATTTCTAATGGGAGGCTCATCTCTAAAGAGAGAAATATGTACATCATTTCTCTCCTTTTCATAGAAATAAGTTTCTTTTGGGTTGGTGTCAGAAGATGACTTCATTGGCCATGTTTAAAGTGAGTGTACTGCTCATATTTATCTTTGTACTCTAAGAGTATGCAGAGTTTATCTTCAGAGAAACTAAAACTCCCTCATATCTATTTTATAGTAATCATGAATTTGATCCCAGGTTGACAGGCCCGACTCCTAAACTAAGTTTGCCACAAAGAAAATGTCCTTATGGGAGTCAGCTTTTTAAAAATCTTAACACCTGACTCATTCGTTGGAAGCTAAAATGGAATTCACCTTCATAATAACTGGCTACAGATTATCCTCTTGCCAGATTTTATTTATTTTGATTTAACATTTTTATATGAGTTCCTTTTAGAATCGTAAATGAAAGAAGGAAAACTTTAAGATGCAAATGAATAATTGAAAAGAGAATTAATTACGATTACTATTATAATTGATACTAATTGTTATTATGATTACACTTGTCTAGATCAGAGCCCAGCAAACTTTTTTTGTGAAGGGTCAGATAGTACATATTTTTGGCTTTGTAGGGCCTGTGGGCTCTATTGCATTTACTCAACTCTGCCATTGTAGTATGAAAGCAACCACAGACAAAATGTAAACAGATGGGCATAGCAACATTCCAATAAAACTTTATTTATGGACACTGAAATTTGAGTTTCATTTAAATTTCATGTGTCATGAAATCTTTTGATGTGTTTCTAACTATTTGAAAATGTAAAAGCCTTCTTAGCTCACAGGCTTTACAAAAGCAGGTGATGGGCTAGGATTTGACCTAAGGATTATGGTTTGCTGACCCCTGGTTTAGATCACTGTAATCTACTGCAGTCTATTCAGAAGAATCTGTTTGCACACAGGTTCTTTTCCCTTTAGAAGGTTACCACCTAAAAAGTTTGTCAAGTCTCCAGAATTGTTCAAGAAAAAAATAACCCATCATGCGTACTTGATGATTTAATCACTTACCCAAAACAAAGCCAGGTAGATACTCTCCTGAGTTCCCCTTGTAGTTCTGGGACTCCATTATGGATATTGGTTGGCAAAGGATAAAACTAAAGCCAGTGAATTGGCTAAAAGTAAATTAGCAAGATTGATTTAAAGACTTTTCTCATTGGGGTTTAGATGACATTCATTGCTAAGGTAACTGAATTTGGAGATACTCAGTCTTAAATACAGATTCATTTAAAGTACCCATGTGAAAATAGGAATGTTGATGCATAAAAGTAGATTCAGCATAGGTTTTCCAGCCCTAGCACTGGAGAGAGTCCTTGGTCTGTTTGCATTTGTTTAGGCAGGGCACACTTCAATCTGTACAGATTGGCCAACAATCCTATTTTAAGACTTAGTAATCCTAAGACACTTAGGATTCCTTTAGTGATTCGGGTGCTTGAAGAAACAGATCAATTTCCTTAAACAAATGGTCCCAGTAAGGCTTTTAATTTGATAAAATTTTCTTCATCTTATTAATTATGTGTGTGGATATTGGTAAATTTGGCTTAGAGGGATAATATTTTCTTTACCTTAGATGAGTGATTTCATATTTCCTTTGGTTGCTTTTCAAATAAAAGAATTAAAACAGTGGGAATTATGCACATGTTAACCTATCACAGAACAGGAGTGAGAATTGTCTTGTTCATAGGCTTTGCCTTTGTAGAGCTGTGGTTATAATGCATGCTGGCATTCTGTCTTCCTGACACCTCACTTTTCTTGGCTTCTCCATGCTCACAGCCCTTGACTAAAGAGCTCTGGAGCCCAAAGCTATCATGGTGGGTCGGTGAATAAAGCAGGGACTGCAAAGAGAAGGCATAGAACTAAAGACTGTGAAGGTACACTGGCTAAATTGCCTCCTTTCTCAGCCCCTCTCTTAATCTCTCCTCTGTGTGGTCTACACGTCAGCTGGTATCACAATTTAAAAATAGAGACCATTTTATTTTACTATGACAAACCTAAGCAGCCTGGAAAATCTAATATTTAAACTGGAGAAGACATGGAATACCTCAGAAGCTGTAAACACTCAAAAAACCATAGATAATCAAGCATGTAGTAAGGTTTTCATTTTTTAAAGTTTCTTGTTAACTTACAAATAACAATTGTAAATATATATGGGTTATAATGTGATGTTTTTATACATGTATACATTGTGGAATGATCAAATCAGGCTGATTAGTTTATCCGTCCCTCAAATATTTATCACTTTTGGTGGCAAGGATCTTTAAAATCTCTTTTACCTATTTTGAAATATAAACTACATTATTATTAACTATACTGTAATCACTACACTGTGCAATAGAACACCAGAACTTCTCCTGTATAACTGAAACTTTCTACTTGTTGACCAATTTCTCTCCTTTTTGGTTCATCCCCACTCTAGCCTGTGGTGACCACCATTCTACTCCCTGCCTCTATAAGTTGGACTATTTTAGATTTCACATATATGTGAAATCATATGGTATTTGTCTCTTTTTGCTTGCCTTATGTCACTTAACATAACGTTATAGGTGTATCCATCTTGTTACAAATTATAGAATTATCTATTTTTTATAACAGGCTGAATAGTATTTCATTTGTGTTTGTGTGTGTATCACATTTAAAAAATCAATTTATCCATTGGTGGGCACTTAGATTGTTTATATATTGTGGCTATTGTGAATAGTGCTACAATAAACTTGGGAGTGCAAGTATCTCTTTGACATACTGATTTCATTTCCTTTGGGTATATATGCAGTAGTGGGACTGCTGGAACATATGGGAATTCTGATTTTCATTTTTTGAGGAACCTCCATACTGTTTTCCAAAATGACTATACTAATTTACAATACTACCAAAGTTCCCCTTTTTTCCACATCCTCACCAACACTTATCTTTCATCTTTGGTGTGAGGTGATATTTCATTGTGATTTTAATTTGCATTTCTCTTATAATTTGAGATATTGAGTATATTGGCCACTTGTATGTCTTCTTTTGAGAAATGTCCATTTATCAATGATTAAGAGAAATGATTAAGAGCCTAATTTCATTTTTTGCATGTAGATATCCAGTTTTCTTTATACCATTTATTGAAGAGACTATCCTTTCTTCATGGTGTGTTCTTGGTACTTATGTTGAAAATTAAAAGACTGGAGGTGTGTGCGTTTATTTCTATTAATAGTCTGTCTATATGAATTCATTGGTTGATATACCTGTTTTTATGCCAGTACCATGCCATTTTGATTACTAGAGCTTGGTGCTATATTTTAAATTTGTATAGAGTGATTACTCCAATTTTGTTCTTTTTGGTCAAGATTGCTTTGAATATTCAGTATTTTGTCATTTCATAAAAATTTTAGAATTTTTTTTTCTATTTCTGTGAAGAATGACTTGGAATTTTAATGGGGATTGCATTGAATCTGTAAATCACTTTGGGTAGTATGAACATTTTAACAATATTCTTACAATCCATGAACACAGAATATGTTTCCATTTATTTGTGCTATTCTCAATTTTTTTTTAAATCAATGTCCTGTAGTTTTCAGTATGCATATCTTTTACTTCTTTAGCTAAATTTACTCATAAGTATTTCACATTTTTCATGCTATTGTAAATGGAATTATTTTCTTAATTTCTTTTTTAGGTACTTCATTGTTAGTATATAGAAACACTACTTATTTTTGTAAGTTGATTTTTTATATGTAAGATCATTTATCTACAAATAGAGACACTTTCACTCCATACTTTCCTATTTAGATGCCTTTTCTTTCTTTTGCATAATTGCTCTGACTAGCATTTTCCAGTACTATGTTGAACAGAAGTGGTGAGTGTGGGCATTTTTGTCTTTTCCCTGATCATAAAGAAAAAGCCTTCTACTTTTTCATGGTTGAGTATGATGTTAGCTCTGTGCTTGTCATATATGGCTTTTATTGTGTTGAGGAACATTTTTTTAATCTCTAATTTTTTTTCAGCATCTGTTGAGATGATCATTTGGTTTTTGTCCTTTATTCTGTTAATATAGTAAATCACATTTATTGAGTTGCCTGCTTTAAGCCGTTCTTGCATTCCAGGGATAAATTCTACTTGATCATAATGAATTATCTTTTTAATATATTGTGAAATATGGTTTGCTAGTATTTTGTTGAGTATTTTTGCATCTATGTTCATCAGTGATATTGACCTGGAGTTTTCTTTTCTTGTAATATCCTTCTCCAGCTTTAGTATCAGGATAATGCTGGCTTTATAGTATAGTCTTTGGAAATATTCCCTTCTGTTCAGTTTTCATGGAAGAGTTTGAGGAGGAACTCAAACTTAATTCTTAAAACTTAATTCTTTAAATCTTTAGTAGAAATCATTGTGAAACCATCAGCTCTTGACTTTTCTTTGATGATACATTTTAAATTACTGGTTTGATCGCTTTATTCATTATTAATCTATTTGCATTTCAAATTTCTTTGTGATATAGTCTTAGAAGGTTATATGTTTCTAGGAATTTATTCATTTCTTCTAGATTGTTCAATTTGTTCTTGCCTAATTGTTCATAGTATGTCTTAAGATTTCTTGTGTCAGGGTCACTGCCTGCAGGGGTCTGTCCTGCAGACCTTGACTTAATGACAGATGAATAAATTCACTGATACACAGAATACAGTGAATGAACAGGCTGAGGTGTCGCTACTCACAGACACTCGAGGAGAGTGCTGTAAAGAGAGAGCAGGTGCTGGCCTCAACATGCTGGCCTTTCTGGCCTTTATTCAGCATACATTAAATGACAAAGGATTTGAGTTAACACTACTAGAGTGTAGAGATTAAAGGACAGGTTCTGAGGCCTAAAGCAAACACCATTAGTGGGTAATATCCTTGGTCAACCTCCCCCCAAGAGAGCCATCTGGAATGATCAAAGGCTAGTTTATATGACTACCTGAGTAAACAAGTTATTCAGATAAACTCCAGCTATTTCCCACATTCCCCAGCTATTTGCTTTTCTTATCAACTAAAGGTAAATGGAATAAGGCTGCCTTCAGCTGAAACTTCTATTGAAACTATGCAAACTTCTCAGCCTTCCAATAAGGTTTGAGACTATTCTATAACTTTCTCTACTATTTTTCCCTTAATATTTTTGCTACCACTCTGACTGAACTCCCACACCTTTATCTTCTGTGTTATCAGTTGTAAGGTTTCCTCTTTCATTTCTGATTTTATTTATTAGAGTCATATCTATTTTTTCTTAGTTAGCTTAAGTGAGCGTTTGTCAATTTTGTTTAGCGTTCCCAAATCTTTTCTGTTGTTTTTCTAGTCTCTATTTCATTTATTTCTTCTCTGATCTTTGTTATTTTCTTCCTTCTGCTACCTTTGGGCTTAGGTTTTTGTTTTGTTTTGAAGTTCCTTGAAGTGTAAAATGGGTTGAGATTTTTTTTTTCTTTTTTTATGTACGTGTTCATTGTTATAAACTTCGCCCTTAGAACTGCTTTTGCTTCATCCTTTAAGTTTTAGTATATTGTTTCCATTTTTGTTTGTCTTAAGATATATTTTTATTTCTTTATTATTATTTTTGAGATAGAATCTCACTCTGTCACCCAGGCTGGAGTGTAGTGGTGCAATCTTAGCCCACTACAAGCCCCGCCCCCTGGGCTCAAGCAGTACTCCCACCTCAGCCACCCAAGTAGCTGGGACCACAGATGCACACCACCATATTAGCTGTTTTTGTATTTTTGGTAGACATGGGGTTTCACCACATTGCCCACAGTGGTCTCAAACTCCTGAGTTCAAGCAATCCAACTGCCTTGGCCTCTCAAAGTGCTAGGATTATAGGCATGGGCCACTGTCTTGGACCTCAAGGTATTTTTTAATTTCCCCTTTAAGTGCCTCTTTGACCGAGTAGTTGTTCAGGAGCGTGTTGTTTAATTTCCACATATTTGTTACATTTCTGTGATTCTTCCTGTTATTGATTGTTAATTCCATACTACTGTGGTCAGAAGATACTTGATATGATTTCTGTCTTCTTAAACTTGTCAAGGCACATTCTGTGGCCTAATATATGATCTAACCTAGAATATGTTCCATAAGGTAAGTGTTCCATGTGCACTTGGTAAGAATGTATATTCTGTTCCTGTTGGATGAAATGTTCTGTATGTGCTTCTTCAGTCCACTTGGTCTAAAGCATAGTTCAAGTCTAATGTTTTCTTATTTATTTTCTTTTAGGATTATCTGTTTGATGTGGAAAGTGTGGTACTGATATCTCTTACTATTATTGTGTTATAATCTGTGTCTGTCTTTAGATCTCTTAATGTTTGCTTT
>NW_022436947.1:47535932-47536257 GCF_009761245.1 Sapajus apella | reverse complement strand
TATATATATATATATATATATATATATATATATATATAAATGTTTATTGCATACGTTGGTGTTAAAGAGTTATTCAGAAAAAAAGCAAACATTGAATTCTTCTTATGAATGACTCCCGAGATCCTTAAGGTCAACCCTGAGAAGAGAGAGGCACACTGTGTATGAGTTTAGATTCAGACATGGTACATATACTATCAATGTAGAGATAGAAATTTGGATTACAGACTGAATTTATATGTGGACTAGGTTGCCATCTCTTAATTGCGCACTATTTGAGATATTATCAATTTCATAGAAAAGTCATTTTGATCTTGGCAATGAACAG